>NW_007741829.1:1308-23827 GCF_000696425.1 Galeopterus variegatus | reverse complement strand
CCATGGTGGGTGGGGGGAGAGTTGACTGGCCCGTGGGATCACGGGGCTGGGGTCCCTGCTGGGTGGGCTACGCAGCCAGGTGGGCACAGGCTCTGAGGCCGCAGCTGCTCCCCCACCCCCCCAGCTGGAGCTGGACCCCAAGTACGCCAACCAGACCTGCGGTCTGTGCGGGGACTTCAACGGGCTCCGGGCTGTCAACGAGTTCTACGCCCACAGTGAGCACCACACAGAATCGGGGGTGGTGGCCCAGTGTCCCAGGAGGCAGGAGAGGGCAGAGTGAGGGCAAGGGGCAGGGAGCAAGGCCGGGGAGGAGGGACACCCTGAGGGGGTGTCAGGTCCTTGGCACGGGTAGAGGGGCCCCTGGCAGTCAGCCTCAGGGAGGAGGAGCTCAACCCCTGGACCCCAGAGCCCCTCAGGGCAACCCGCACAGAGCATTTTCTCTCCGGCAGATGCCAGGCTGACCCCTGTCCAGTTTGGGAACTTGCAAAAGCTGAACGGCCCCATGGAGCAGTGCCAGGACCCCCTGCCCTCACCGGCTGACAACTGCACAGATGAGGTGAGCATCCTCTCAGGGCCTGCAGCCCCCGCCCCTCAGGCGGCTAGCCTGGTGGGACTGAGAGTGGGACCAGGGGAGACTCGGGCAAGGTCTGAGCAGCGTCCCTGGGTGACGGGGTAAGAGATGGGACTGAGGTGTCTAGGTCTGGGGACAGTAGGGCAGGTGCATATTCTGTGGGCAGTTTCACCACATGCACCATGGCACACACGTTCTAATTGTGTGCACCTCGTGCCGCATGCCCATCTGTGTCAGCACATCTGTACCCACACCCGCACAGGCCAGGCCAGGGTGGGCACTCAGGGATCCCAGAGCAAGAAGCTCCCCCCCATGAGTGGGCAGGACCCCACCTTTGGAAGTGGCCTATAAGCTCCAGGGTCCCTGAACAAGCAGACTCCCCAAAACTTAAATCATTAAATGAATGAGAACATCAAAACCCTGGGAGCCATGGCCCCAGACCCAGATGGTCTGGGGGGCCTGAGAAGGGGGACATTCATCAATGGCCAGCACTGAGCCTGCTGAGGCCACCTGAGGATGGACTGGTGTCTCTGCCTCCCCTTTCCCTGAGCCTCCTTCCGGGGACAGAGTCTACACCTTTCCTGAATGCTCATACCATGGGCAGGTGTGTCCTGGAGCTCTGGGAGGTAGGGGGAGTCCAGAGTCATGGATCATTCCCCCAGAGCCAAGCAGAGCTCTGCACCTTCAGGCACCAAGTTCACAGTGTTTGGGTAAAATGATGCGTGAGTGGATGAATGGATGGATGAGTGGCTGGCTGGATGGATGAACAGGTAGATGGATGGATAGATGGATGGGTGGATGGATGGGTGGGTGGATGGGTGGATGGATGGATGGATGGATGGGTGGATGGATGGATGGATGGATGGGTGGATGGATGGGTGGATGGATGGATAGATGGATGGATGGGTGGATGGATGAATGGGTGGACGGATGGATAGAAGGATGGATGGGTGGATGGATGAATGGGTGGACGGATGGATAGATGGATGGATGGGTGGATGGATGGGTGGATGGATGGATGGATGGATGGGTGGATGGATGGATGGATGGATGGGTGGATGGATGGATGGATGGATGGGTGGATGGATGGATGGATGGATGGGTGGATGGATGGATGGATGGATGGGTGGATGGATGGATGGATGGATGGGTGGATGGATGGATGGATGGATGGGTGGATGGATGGATGGATGGATGGGTGGATGGATGGATGGATGGATGGGTGGATGGATGGATGGATGGATGGGTGGATGGATGGATGGATGGATGGGTGGATGGATGGATGGATGGATGGGTGGATGGATGGATGGATGGATGGGTGGATGGATGGATGGATGGATGGGTGGATGGATGGATGGATGGATGGGTGGATGGATGGATGGATGGATGGGTGGATGGATGGATGGGTGGACGGATGGATAGAAGGATGGATGGGTGGATGGATGAATGGGTGGACGGATGGATAGATGGATGGATGGGTGGATGGATGGGTGGATGGGTGGATGGATGGGTGGATGGATGGGTGGATGGATGGGTGGATGGATGGGTGGATGGACGGGTGGATGGATGGATGGATGGGTGGATGGATGGATGGGTGGACGGATGGATAGAAGGATGGATGGGTGGACGGATGGATAGAAGGCTGGATGGGTGGATGGATGAATGGGTGGACGGATGGATAGAAGGATGAATGGGTGGGTGGATGGAGGAATAGATGAATGGATGGAGGGATGGGTGGGTAAGTGGGTGGATGGATGGATGGACAGGTAAATGGATGGATGAATGAGTGGATGGGTTGATGGATAGAAGGATGGGTGGGTGGATGGGTGGGTGGACAGAAGGATGGGTGGATGATGGATGGGTAGTGGGTGGGTAAGTGGGTGGACGGAGGAACAAATGGATGGGTGGGCAGATGGATGGATGAACAGGTGGAAGGAGGGACTAGTGGATGGATGAATAGAAAGAACCAGGAGGGGAACAAAGAGGCTCCCGGGTCTGGTCTGCAAGGACGGGGTCCTCGTGTGAGCACTGTGGCACTCTTGCTTGGAGGACAGAGGGTGCCAGCCTCACTGTTTCCCCAGGAGGGCATCTGCCGCCACACTCTGCTGGGCCAGGCCTTCACTGAGTGCAACACCCTGGTGGACGCTGATGCCTATGTGGCCGCCTGTGTCCAGGACCTGTGCCGCTGCCCCACCTGCCCCTGTGCCACCTTTGCTGAGTACTCCCGCCAGTGCGCCCATGCAGGGGGCCAGCCACACAACTGGCGGGGCCCTGACTTCTGCCGTGAGTGCCCCATGTTATCCATTTCTGTGGCTTATAAAAGGATTCCTGAAACTGGGTAATTTCTAGGGAAATTAAATTTCTACTTTACCGTTTTGGAGGCTGGGTAGTCCAAGGTTCACAGAACACATCTGGAGGTGATTCTGTGGCAACGCAGGGTGTCACCTGGCATGAATGGGCTGAGCAAGAGAGAGCTAGGCTTCTCACCTGCTCTCCTTGTAAAGCCATTGGAACCATGTCCGTGACTCCACGAAAGGACCAGTCCCTTCACAAGGGCACAGTCCTCACAATCTAATCACCTATAAAGGCCCCACCTTTCAATGACCATGATTGGATTTTCCACCCCCTTAGCGCTGTTGCAATAGAAATCAAGTTTTCTAAAACATGAACTTCTGGGGGACACATTTAACCCATAGCAATCCGCCATGCCTGGTGTCTGGCTGGGGACGCAGGGCAGAGGGAGCCGCCCAGGGTGTGGTAGTGAGAGGGTAGGTGAGGAGGAGAGAGGACGGGCTGGGGAGAGCTGGGGGAAGACACAGGCCTGGGGCACTAGGAGTGAAGGTCCCCATCAGGCCCAGGGGAGGACCCGGCCCCCAGCACAGTGAGGCAGAGCTGAGCCCAGAACCCCTGGCAAGGGTGGGGTCTCCCCGGGCAGCTGTGGCCTCAAGTGGGCATGGGTAGAGGGGACGGCCATGCCGGGAGGTGCTCGGCCTGCGCTCCTTGCCTCCTGCCTCACTCAGAAGATGTGCTCCTAGGCCGGGGCCAGGAGCATCTGGGCTGCTCCTTGGACCCAGCACTGCCTCCTCCCCTCGCAGCCCGGACGTGCCCCCACAACATGCAGCCCCAGGAGTGCAGCTCGCCCTGTGGGGACACCTGCTCCAACCCCCAGCGCTCCCAGCTCTGCGAGGACCA
Source organism: Galeopterus variegatus (assembly GCF_000696425.1). Taxonomy (NCBI): domain Eukaryota; kingdom Metazoa; phylum Chordata; class Mammalia; order Dermoptera; family Cynocephalidae; genus Galeopterus; species Galeopterus variegatus. Next base: position 20,064 of record NW_007741829.1, on the reverse strand, counting down.
CTGCATGGACGGCTGCTTCTGTCCCCCAGGCAGGTCCTGCCATGCCCAGGGCCCCCCACACCCCCACCTCCCACCGTGCTGCCTTCTGGTCACTCTCCCCACACCCAGCCAAGCCTCGACCAGCAGGGCCGGCCGGCCCCTCCCATGGGTCAAGGACAAGGTGGACACTGGCCATTACAAAGCCAGAAGACCTGCTGGCCCATGGAGGGAGGGGACCAGGTGGGGAAATTGAGGCCGAGAGGAGCTCAGTGCTTGTCCCAAGCAGGTGGGGCTCAGGGTGGCAGCCCAGTCTGGGGGCCCCTCCCCACAGGAGGCAGCTCGTCCTGAGGCTGGGGTCTTCTCAGAGGCACCTCTTCACCCCCAGGCACGGTGCTGGATGACATCACGCAGTCAGGCTGCGTGTCCCTGCAGCAGTGCTCCTGCCGTCATGGCGGCCACACCTATGCGCCAGGGGCCTCCTTCACTACCAGCTGCAGCTCCTGGTATGCCCGGCCACCCGCCAGGGGTGGGGTGCATGGTGGGGCCCACCTCCTCACCCGTGGCACCGCTTCCACTCACGGCCTGTCCCCCCAGCACCTGCTCCGGGGGGCTGTGGCAGTGTGAGGACCTGCCATGCCCCGGCACCTGCTCCGTCCTTGGTGGGTCCCACATCTCCACCTACGATGAGAAGCTCTACGACGTGCATGGGGACTGCAGCTACATCCTGTCCAAGGTGCGACTGCTGGGACCCTCAGCCCCCTCCGCCCTGGGGAAGGGTCGTGTGATGGCCATCAGAGTAAGGAATGCCCATTCTGAGGGGGAAGCCCCCAAGCCCTGAGACCAGCTGCCTGCAGGTGACCAGAGGGGCCAGGGGCCACCTCCCCCCAGAGCCACATCTGCCCCCCGTGCGGGCACAGGGGCACCCCATACCCTCACACATGGACCCCAACACGTTGGTGGGTTTGCCCCATCAGACATGTGCTGACGGTGCCTTCACCGTGCTGGCCGAGCTGCGGAAATGCGGTCTGACTGACAACGAGAACTGCCTCAAGACGGTGACGCTCAGCCTGAGCGGTGGGGACACGGTGAGGGTCCAGCCTGGCCGAGCCGCCCACACCCCCTGGGCTGGGATGAGGAGCAAAGAGGGGCTTCACCCCCTCCTCCCACCCTGGGCCCCCGGTCAGCCACCTCCCAGGGCAGTTCTGGAGCTGGCTGTAGGCGGAGGCCCAAGCTCCCCTCCCAGCTGTCCCCAAGGGGGTGACCCAGCAGGCTGCTCTCTGCTCCCTTGCCAGGCCATCCGGGTCCAGGCCAATGGCGGCGTGTTCATGAACTCCATCTACACCCAGCTGCCTGTGTCGGCAGGTACGCAGCTCCCGGGGCAGCTGGGCCAGGGTGGGCCTCCGGAGCCCAGGCAGCACCCAGCTCCACCCCTCACTAGCTCTTTGTGGCCTTGGGAAGTTTCAGAACATCCCACGGTCCACTTTCTCATCTGTAAAGTGGGGACCCGTGTCCAGCAAGCCCCGTCCCGGCCTCTCAGGCAGCATCAGCCACCACGTATGGCCCGGCCCGCTCGGCAGCCCACGGACACGTGGCAGTGTGCACCCGAGCCCCTGGTGGGGTGGTGGCCCACCAGACACCAGCCTGGGCCCAGCACTGCCCCTGAGTCTGGCCAGGCCTGGCCCCCGTGCGCTCCTGACATGCCTCCCTCCCCCAGCCAACATCACCATCTTCAGACCGTCGACCTTCTTCGTGGTGGTGCAGACGGGCATCGGCCTGCAGGTGCAGGTGCAGCTGGTGCCCCTCATGCAGGTGTTCCTCAGGCTGGACCCCTCTCACCGCGGGCAGACGTGCGGTGAGGCGCTCAGCGGTGGGCTTGGAGAGGCAGGGGCGGGGGGACCTGGACTGAGCTCCAGGCTGCAAGAGGACGGGGTGGTGGGGAGAGGCTGCAGCACACGGAGGTCGGGGAGACCCCAGCCCCAGCCCCGGACACCCGACATCCGATGGGAGGACAGAGAGCCAGCCCGCTGCCCTGATCCAGGCTGGCTGTGCACAGGCCTCCCAGGGTCATCTGCAGGTGGTTCTGGGAAGGGGCTGCCCCACCTGCCCACCTGGTGGCAGTGCCAGGAGGCACAGCCGGGTGGGGGAGAAGTGCCCAGCTTGGCAGCCTACCGACACCCTTGCCCCGGCCCCCAGGCCTATGCGGGAACTTCAACCAGAACCAGGCCGACGACTTCACGGCGCTCAGCGGGGTGGTGGAGGGAACGGCTGCCGCCTTCGCCAACACCTGGAAGACCCAGGCCTCCTGCCCCAACGTCAAGAACAGCTTGGAGGACCCCTGCTCCCTGAGTGTGGAGAACGGTACCCACCACCCCCACGACCCTCGGTCACCCTGGGGCAGTGCCTGGAGCTCAAGGCCCCCCCGAGGAAGCCCTTCCTGACCCCTGCACCATGGGGACCCATGAGGCGGGGCTTTGGGGGCCCCAAATAGGCAGGTGTGCATGGCAGGCAGGAACAGGAGGAGGGCTTGGGGACGCGAAGCTGCAGGTTAGGGGGCAGGACAGACAGGGACAGGCCGGCAGCACCCCGCAGCCCAGTGGGGTTGGCCCCACAATTCAATGTGCTGTTCCCGGGGTGGAGCCGGGAGTGCGGGCTGCTGGGGTGGGGTGAGGGGGCAGCGCCCACTCGGCCATCCCCCCCCACAGAGAACTACGCCCTGCACTGGTGCTCGCGGCTGACAGATCCCGCTGGCGCATTCTCGCAGTGCCACTCCACCGTCAACCCCGCGCCCTTCCACTCGGTGAGAGGCCATGAGCCGCTGGGGACCCCCGCTGGGAAGCTCTGCTGTGCTTGTCCCCCAGGGCTGGCGTGGTGGCTGAACATGAGAGAACGGGTTCCCTCCGTGCTGGAGGCGGTGACCTCAGTCACGCTGTGGCTCTCGGGGTCCCTCCTGGCCTCTCCTAGTGTGTGGTGGCCAGCAGCCTGTGCGTGGCCACATCCCCCCAGTCTCTCCGTCCACGGCTTCTACTTGGTGTCTGTACCTAAGTTTCCTTCTGAGGACACCAGCTGCTGGACTCAGCCCCCTCCCGGCCTCCTCTTCACTGGGTCACACCTGCAAAGACCCTGTTTCTACATAAGGCCCCACTCACAGGCCAGGCCTGGGGGCTAGGACTCCAGCACACCTTTCTAGGGGACACAATTCAACCCACAACAGTTGGTTCGTTGGCCGCTTTTCCAGAAGCTTCCAGCTGCCCCACTGGCCCCCAACCCTTTTCCTGATGCCCAGCCTCCTGCGGTTCCTCCTCATGGGCAGAGTTCCCAGCCCTCAGCAGGCTCGACGGGAAGGAGGGACGGAGCAACAGGGGACCCTGGTGGGCTGGGGGCCCTGACCCCTGACCCCTGACCCTTGACCCCCAGAACTGCATGTTCGACACGTGCAACTGTGAGAAGAGCGAAGACTGTCTGTGCGCGGCCCTGTCCTCCTACGTGCACGCCTGCGCCGCCAAGGGCGTGCTGCTCAGCGGCTGGAGGGGCGGCGTCTGCAGTGAGTGGTGGCCAAGCCGGGCACGTCCCTCGTGGGGTGGGACGTGTGGGCCTCGCCAGGCAGGGGCGGGAAGAACCTGTCGGTCAACCTCTTCTCAGCAGAGAGCTTTGCATTGCACAAAGTGTGCATGCTCCTCAGATTCCTGCATCACACAGATGGGGACACTGAGTCTGTGATGGGACAAAGCAGGGGCTGGACCAGGCCCCAGCCACCAACCTCTTTGTCTCCCCTGCCCCTGCTGACCGCAGCCAAGTACATGAGCAGCTGCCCCAAGTCCCTGAGCTACGCGTACGTGGTGGACGCCTGCCAGCCCTCCTGCCGTGCCCTGAGCGAGGCCGACGTCACCTGCAGTGTCTCCTTCGTGCCAGTGGACGGCTGCACCTGCCGCGCGGGCACCTTTCTGGACGAGGCCGGCACATGCGTGCCCGCCCAGGACTGCCCCTGCTACTTCCAAGGCACGGTGGTGGCTCCTGGAGAGGTCGTGCACGACAGCGACGCGGTGTGGTGAGGAGGGGCGTGGGCTGGGCCGGGGTCCCTGGTACCCCAGGCAGGTGGGGTCTCTGGCTGCACTTCCCCACACCCACAGGACTCTGTGCCTCCCCCGGAGTATTTCCAGACACTGAGGGGGGCCTCCTGTCAGGCCTCCCCGCCGGGAGAGTGCCCCGGCCCCCACTGCCGCCCTGGCCGCAAAGGCGGCTCCCGTAGGAGCTGAGGGCCTCGTCTTGCCCACCGTGCTGTACTTAGCTGGCACCCTCACACTCGGCGAGGTGCAGGAAGCCCGGGGTGGGGTCTCTGGGGGTGGGCGCGGGTCCAGACCAGGTCGTCCATGTCTCATAGCTCGTGTGCGAGGGGGAAGCTGAGCTGCCTGGGAGCCACCTTGCAGAAAGATACAGGTAACGCCCCGTCTGAGCCCTGCCTAGGCCCCTGTCAGTGCGCACATGGACCCTGTGGAAGGTGCCCACGTCGAGAGGCTCCAGGGCAAGAAGGGGCCGGCAGGTCTCTGCCCAGCAGCGGCAAGGGGTGCCCTGGGCTTAGGGGTCGTGGGCTGCACCAGCCAGGGCATCATCCAAAGCAGCCTGAGTGGTCAAAACCTCCATCAGCAGGATGAGGTCAGGGTGGGTCAGGGTGGGGTCAGGATGCAGTCAAGATGAGGTCAGGACTGGGTTAGGGTGGGTCAGGACAGGCACTGGGCTCCACCTCCCCAGGGTGCAAGGTCCCCATGGTGTACCTGGACTGCAGCAACGCCTCGGCCGGCACCCCCGGTGCCGAGTGCCTCAGGAGCTGCCACACGCTGGACGTGGACTGCGTGAGTCTTCCTGGGCCCCATCTGTGCTGCGGGCAGGGTTGGCAGGGCAGGGGATGAGGCTCTCAGTGTTCCTGGGCCCAGGGGTCTGGGCAGTCCTTGTGTCACTGCAGGGCCACCAGCTGTGGGCTTCATTGACCCTGGAAGGTCTGCCCCTGCATGGCCTCTGCCCCAGCCCACAATGCTGCCTGGGAGCCGCTTGATGTGTCTGTCCTAGGCCCGGGCACCCCCAGGATGGAGGGCATCCACTCGTCTTGTGTCCCGGCCCCTCCCTGACCAGGGCCCACCTGTGTCCACAGTTCAGCACACACTGCGTCTCCGGCTGCGTGTGCCCCGCTGGGCTGGTGTCAGATGGGAGTGGGGGCTGTGTGGCCGAGGACGCCTGCCCGTGCATGCACAACGAGGCCACCTACCAGCCCGGGGAGACCATCAGGGTCGACTGCAACACCTGGTGGGTCACAGGCCTCTTGAGGCAGTGGGCGTGGGGACCACAGGGACAGAAGCTTGATCTGGCCTTGGCCAGATGGGAACCCCAGCAGGAGGGGGGAGCCTGCCCTTCTGTGGGTCCTCGGGAAGGTGCCCCCTGGCCCCAATCACTGCTCCATCCGGCTCCTCACAGGAGGGGGCACTGCCCGGGACCCTATCCTCTGGAGGAGGGGCTGGGTCTTGAGGCCTCGGAAACTGGCTGAGCCCGAGGCAAGGCCCTCCCTCGTTCCCGCTGTGAACCCAGGCATGGCACTGCAGTGCAGCGGCATCTGCAGGGACCTGGGCCAGTCTCGGGGGGCAGGACCCCCCTGAGCAGGCACTTTTCCCTCCTCGCAGCACCTGCAGGAATCGCAGATGGGAGTGCAGCCACCAGCCCTGCCTGGGCACCTGTGTGGCCTATGGGGACGGCCACTTTATCACCTTTGACAGCGAGCGCTACAACTTCGAAGGCAGCTGCGAGTACACGCTGGCCCAGGTATGTGGACCCCACACGCTCCCTCAGGCTGGGCTCGCCAGCCCGTGACCAGCACCTGGTCTCTTTCTGTCCCAGGACTACTGTGGGGTCAACGCCACCACCAACGGGACCTTCCGCATCATCACTGAGAACATCCCCTGCGGGACCACAGGTTTCACCTGCTCCAAGGCCATCAGGCTCTTTGTGGAGGTGAGAGCACACATCGGACCACCGGGAACCGCCTCCTGCCCTCTACAGCTGACGGGGCCCAGCCTGAAGGGAAGGTTTGCAAAGCGGCCCCAAGTCCACACATGGGCTCTCCTGCTGCAGTTTGTCCCAGGGCTGCCGTAACACGTTCCCGCAGGCCAGAGTCTGAGGTCAAGGTTGGCCGGGCCGCACTCCCTCCAGAGACTCAGGGGAGGACCCTTCCTGCCTCTTCCAGTTCTGGTGGCTACAGATGTCCCTTGGCTTGTGGCCACATCACTCTGATCTCTGCCTCTGTCTTCATGTGGCCATTTCCTCTCTGTGTCTGTGTCTCTCTTCTGTCATTCATAAAGGCACTGGTCATTGGATTTAGGGCCCACCCGGGGTAATCTGGGATGCTCTCATTTCAAGACCCTTCACTTAATCACATCCACAAAGGCCCTTTTTCCAAATAAGGTCCTATTCACAGGCTCCAGGGGTTAGAGTGTGAGTAGATCTTTTGTGGGGGCTCTAGTCACCCACCACACCCAGGGACACACGCTTCTAGCACAGGGAGGTCAGAGTTCACAGGGCAAATAAGGTCCTATTCACAGGCTCCAGGGGTTAGAGTGTGAGTAGATCTTTTGTGGGGGCTCCAGTCACCCACCACACCCAGGGACACACGCTTCTAGCACAGGGAGGTCAGAGTTCACAGGGAAGAAAACAGAGCTGCTGGCCGGGGGGTGCTTCCCCCCAAAAGGCTGGAAGAGCCGAGGAAGGCGGCAGCAGCCAGAGCAGGCAAGTGTGGGGGCAGCGTGGGCGCAGCGCTGGCCGGGACAGAGGCTGGGCACAGCGGGCCTGCGTGGCCACACGGTGTTCCCTGGCTCCCAGCACATCCTGCCCAGTCTCTCAGCAAACTTTCACTAGGAGTCTGTGAGCTGGGCTCATCCCTAACACCAGCCCCTCACACCAAAAGCCCCTGAGCACCTGTGGAGTCCTGTGCCCTGGGTGGGGCATGCCTGGGCATCATGGCCCTCCCCAGGGGCCCCGGGCAGGCCCTCAGCTCTCTGCAGCTGCCACCCCGTGTGCACCTCCCTCTCCAGGGCTATGAGCTGATCCTCCATGAGGGGACCTTCAAAGTGGTGGAGAGGGGATCGGGCAGGGACCCACCCTACAGGATTCGCTACATGGGCATCTTCCTGGTCATCGAGACCCGCAGTGGGATGGTCGTGTCCTGGGACCGGAAGACCAGCGTGTTCATCCGACTGCACCAGGGCTACAAGGTGAGCTCAGTGGCTGCAGTGCCCTTCTCGGGGGGAATGGGGCCCCTACTGCTAGACCAACGCTGCTGAGCGCTGGTCCTCACCTGGAAAAACCCGAGCCAGGTTTTTGTTGTGAGGCCATGCACAGTGTTAGCTTCCGAAAGGGGCAGGTCAGGACTAAAGAGACCAACAGGTGTGCCAGAGTCCTGGCTGGCACACGGCCTGGCTCTCTGGCCTCCACGGGAGGCAGAGGATTCTACGCGGGAGCAGGTGCTGCCCACCTCTGGACCCACTTTACACCCCATTCCCCTGCAACTTCACAGGGCGCTGCCTGGGGAACTGGTCCCTACAGTCCCCGGAGGGCCCTGGAGCCTCCCAGGCCAGGCTCGCCATGCTTCATTCGTCTCTGCTTCTGCAGGGCAAGGTCTGCGGCCTGTGCGGGAACTTTGACGGCAACGCCATCAACGACTTCACCACGCGGACCCAGTCCGTGGTGGGCAACGCGCTGGAGTTCGGAAACAGCTGGAAGCTCTCCCCATCCTGCCCGGACGCCCAGGCGCCCAAGGACCCCTGCACCACCAACCCTTACCGCAAGTCCTGGGCCCAGAAGCAGTGCAGCATCATCAACAGCCCCGTGTTCGCCGCCTGCCGCTCGCAGGTGGGGCTCTGGCAGTGTGGGGCTGCGGAGGATGGGCGCTCTGGGACTGCAGGGCAGGAGCCAGCAGAGACAGCAGCTGCCTCCTTCTTTCTGCCGGGAGCTGGTTCTGCCCAGGCTGGGTGCACAGCAGACCTCTGAAGACAGTCTTGACCCTGAGCACAGCACATGGTCCACAGTCCTGGGTTTCCAGGTCCTGAGTCTCGATCTCCCACTACGGCACCACCCACGTTCCATGGCCCTGGCACGGAGCGGTCTCCACTGTTTTCTGGCCACTTCCTTGACCACGGCTTCAGTGATCAAGGAACTCAAAGGCTCCCAGTGGGAGGCCTGCCCTCCATGTGGCCCCAGCTGGCCCCTCCATGATCCCCAGACCTGCCCAGTCCCCAGCACGCACAAGGACAGTGGCAGGGTCTTCTCTAGCCCAGCCAGGGAGGAACTGGTGAACAGCCTTAAGTAGGGACTCTCCTGTTATTTTACCGAAGCCCTGAGTGCCCATGTAGGAGCACAGCTCCTTCTGTCAGGGCCTGGAGTGGCAACGAGAGGCAGCTCATGTAGGAACAGCCAGCAGTGAACGTGTGCTTGTGCCCAGCACCCCGGAGTCCCTCTCATGCTTGTCCCCTCTGGCCACACTGCTCACTGGCTCAGGAGGTCCTCTGTGGCCTGACCAGGCTGACCTCAGAGTCAGATGGTGGCTCTTGGGTGGCAGATGTGAGAACTTGGGTCCACCTTGGGGTCTGCCACTTGGGAGAAGCATGGGTTGGGGAGCTCTCCCCAGGAAAGCAGGCAGCTTCTCACTGTCAGGACAGGGTTAACCACGTGGTCTGGAGGGTACGAGATGCCCGCAAGGTTCCCACACTAGATGCCACCTGCTCCTGCCTCAGGGCACAGTCTGGGTACAAAACCTGCTCTCACAGAGCTCACCTTCAGGAGGGACAGCAGGGTGGTGGGATGCAGGATGGTGGCCTCTGTGCAGAGGTCCCTGAGCAGGAGCCACTACAGGGTATGGGGAGCAGCAGTCCAGAAGACCAGCCAGCTGACAGGAAAGCCCCCAGGTGGGAAGGAGGCCAGCGTAGCTGGAGCAGAGACAGACAGGGGACAAGGACGGGGTGACTAGGTGTGACCAAGTTGGCTTTGGAACCTGCAGGTCACATGACCAAATTAATGTGATAAAAGGATCCAAGGGGCATGAGTGAAGGTACACAGGTGGGCAGGTGTACAGGAAGGCAAGTACACAGGTGGGCAGGTGAGCGGGTGCACAGATGGGCAAATGCACAGGTGGGCAGGTGAGTAGGTGCATGGGCAGGCAATTATACAGGAGGACAGGTGCACAGGTGAGCAGGTACACAGGTGGGCAGGTGCATAGGTGGGCAGGTGAGCAGGTGCACAGGTGGGCAGGTGCACAGTTGGGCCAGAATGGCAGTGCTGGGGGCAGCTCCCATTTGGGACACACTCCGAGGCACTCAGGGCCCCTGGAGTCAGGGATCTCAGTTCACTGCCGGGGGGTTGAAATGCAAACGGCTCCAAGGGACTCTCTTGGGGCCAGCTGCCCCTGCCTCTCCTGGCTGAGCCGCACGTTGTCCCTCTGCTGCCAGGTCGACTCCACCAAGTACTATGAGGCTTGCATGAGTGATGCATGTGCCTGTGATGCAGGGGGCGACTGGGACTGTTTCTGCACTGCCGTGGCCGCCTACGCTCAGGCCTGCCACGACGTGGCTGTGTGTGTGTCCTGGAGGACTCCGGACATCTGCCGTGAGTCGGGCTCTGTCTGCGGTACTGAAGGGCGGAGTGGCCAGGTGGTGGGAGGCCTCCAAGCTGCACGCAAGTCCTGGGGCCTGCCCCGCACGCATGTGCGCTTACATGTGTGTGCACATCTGTACGCACAAATGTAGATCTGGGCAAGAAAACAAGACAGATCGCTCCAAAACAAGGCGGCTCTGGAGGGACAGCAGTTCCAAGGGTGGGGCCAGGGAATGAGACGCTCCTGCCCAGCCCCCGGGGCCCTGCACATCTGAGACAGCCCCAAGACTCGCCCTGGGGACGCAGGCCAGGCGCCGGCTGGGGCTGCCTGTGCAGACCATGGCGGGCGCATGCCAAGCAGGCCCCTCTTTACCTCTGCCCTCTGTGCCCAGCCTTGTTCTGCGACTACTACAACCCACACGGGGAGTGTGAGTGGCACTACAAGCCGTGCGGGGACCCCTGCCTGAGAACCTGCCGGAACCCGAGCGGGCACTGCCTCGTCGACCTGCCAGGCCTGGAAGGTGAGGGGCAGACTTCCCTGGATGGAATCTCTGCTCCATCGATTCCCGAGAGCACGTCCAGGCAATGGGGGTACCCATGGGCTCAAGGGGGGGCTCTTGAAGGGTCTCTGCTGCTGGCTGGTGGGGGGCAGCCACCCTGGGCAGCTCCTGACAGGAGAGGGCCCCACGAGCCTCCTGCCCACTGTGCCTGCCCCAGGCTGCTACCCCCAATGCCCGCCCAGCAAGCCCTTCTTCAGTGAGGACCACATGCAGTGCGTGGCCCAGTGCGGCTGCTACGGGGAGGACGGACTCTACTATGACATTGGCTCAAGGGTCCCCACAGCCGAGAACTGCCAGAGCTGGTGAGTGGCAGCCAGGGGCTGGGGGCCGGGATGGGGCAACGGGGCCGGGAGCGGGTCGGGGCTGCCCCACAGGCCTTCAGCCCTCTCTCCCTGCTCCCAGTAACTGCACCCACAGCGGCCTCCAGTGCACTCACAGCCTCACAGGTGAGGAAGGGGCCGGTGGGGCGGGGTGAGGGGCTGGCGCCATGAGGCCCCGCGTGACCTGGCGCCTGCCCCATCCCCCAGCCTGCACCTGCACCTACGAGGGCAGGACCTATGATTACAACGATGTCATCTACAACACCACCGATGGGCTAGGCGGCTGTTTAACCGCCATCTGTGGAAACAACGGAACAATCATCCGGAGGGCCGTGGAATGTCCCGGAACCCTGTCCACGACACCATTCACCTTCACCACCACCTCGGCCCTGCCCCCCATGACAGGTGAGGCCCATCTGGGTGGCGAGGAAAGACCAGCAGGCACTCAGAGCAGGTGCCCCGGGGCTCCCCAGGAAGTCTTAGCACCATGACTGGCGGGGCTCCCCTCAAGAGGACAAAAAACCTTCCCAGCCTCTGCCCTGTCCCTCAGAGTGGCCCGTCCCAGCTGCTGGCTCCATCATGACTGGCTGCCAGGCCCAGTCCCTCACCTAAACAAGGCTTGGGGCAGGCTTTGGGGTGCCCCTGACCCCATAGAGGCATGGAAGCCAGCCCTGGGCAATGGGTACCTCTCACACCCTCCTCCTCAGGAGGCAAGAGCCAGAGGAGGCTGAACAGGGGCCCCTCTCCCGCCCCTCCCATGCAGGCTCAGCCCCCGCCCTGTCTACCGTGTGTGTCCGCGAGGTCTGCCACTGGTCTGCCTGGTATGACGGCGACCGCCCAGAGCCCAGCATGGGAGGTGGAGACTTCGAAACATTTGCCAACCTGAGGAACAGAGGATATCAGGTTTGCCAGGCTCCGGCTGACATTGAATGCAGGGCACAGCGGTTCCCCTCCAGGCCCCTGGAGGTCCTGGGCCAGAAGGTGGACTGTGACCGGACTCAGGGGCTGACATGCCTCAACAGCGAGCAGAGCCCCTCGCTCTGCCACAACTATGAGCTGCGTGTTCTGTGCTGTGACTATGTGCCCTGCAACCCCACCCCAGTCCCGGGCACCAGCCCCTCACCCTCCCCCAGTGCCACCACCCAGCCTGGGGCCACCACGGAGCCCACTGTGGCTTCCACCGCCACTGGGACAGCACCCCTCACATCCTGGCCCACACCCACCCAGACCATAGCAACCAAAGAAACCACCCTGCAGGCCACACCGGGCTCCCAGTCCACAGCTGCCCTCACAGCACAGACCAGGTCTGTCTCGCCCATGGCAACGGCCACCAGCCTGGTCACCAGCCCCCTAGCCCCGAGCACCACCTGTCGACCCCGATGTCAGTGGACAGTGTGGTTTGATGAGGATTACCCCAAGTCTGAAGAAGCTGGGGGGGACATCGAGTCATATGATAAAATCAGGGCTGCCGGAGGGGACATCTGTGAGCAGCCGCAAGACATACAGTGTGAGGCTGAGAACTTCCCCAACCAGACCCTGGAGGAGGTGGGCCAGCGTGCACACTGTGACCTCAGCTTTGGCCTGGTGTGCAGGAACCAGGAGCAGGCGGGCCTGTTCAAGATGTGCTACAACTACCGGATCCGCATGCTCTGCTGCAGCACCGACCACTGCCAGGGAAGCACCAGCACCACGACGCCAGCCACAGAGCAGGGGACAGCCACCACAGCCACCCCACCCCTGTCCTCAATGCCATCACCCAGGAGTAGTCCAGAGGTGACCTGGACTTCCCCAGCCAGCACCACAGCAGGATCCACCCCCTCAAAAGTATCAACAATCCCTAGCCACACGGAAACCTTTGTTACAGCCACCACGGGAAGCCTCACGGCTTCTCCAGTCTCCACAGGACCCACCATCCCAGGGGGAACCACGTCAGTCCTTCCAACTCACACGACCTTGCCAGGGACCATTGGCAGTACTGGCACTCCAGGCATCTCACAGCTGCCCACACCAGCCCCAGTAACAAAGCAAACCTCCACAGCTCACCCGCAAACAGGAGTACCGACAGGCACAGCCAGCACCCTCTCCAAAGGGCCTCTGACCACCAGCCTGCTGCTGACAACACGCACGAGCTGGCCGTCCACCAGCCACGTGCAGACCAGCGCACTCAAGTCAGAGATGCCACCGGGCACCTCGACCAAGGCCTCCACCAGCCAGGGTGCAACGCTGTGTCAACCCCGGTGCGAGTGGACAGAATGGTTTGACGTGGACTTTCCCATCTCAGGGGTTGCAGGAGGAGACATGGAGACCTTCGAAAACATCAGAGCTGCTGGGGGCAAGATGTGCTGGGACCCACAGAAGATCGAGTGCCGGGCAGAGAACTACCCCGAGGTGAGCATCGACCAGATCGGGCAGGTGGTGAACTGCAGCCTGGACACGGGGCTGGTGTGCAGGAACGAGGACCAAACCGGGAGGTTCAACATGTGCTTCAACTACAACGTGCGCGTGCTCTGCTGCGACGACTACAGCCTCTGCCCCAGCGCCACCACGCCCCCGCCCAGACCCCGCACCACGGCCACCACCCAACACCCCCAGCAGAGCCTTACCTCACCCAGGACCGCCAAGAGCCTCTCCGTCCCCACCACTCAGACAGGCACCCTCTCCAGGGCCACCGAGAGGGTCTCCATCCCCACCACCCACACAGGCCACACCCTCTCTGGGATCACCAAGAGCATCTCCATCCACAGCCCCTCTACACCTACAGCCACCACCACCAGCCTCTTCCATACCTCAGAGCAGCCCACCGCTGGGAACCCAACAACATCCCTGAGATCGGCCTCCACCAGCGCCCCCCACACGGTCCCCCTGCTGACCTCTCGCATTCACTTGACCCCAGCATCCTCCAGCACCGGGCCCACCTTGGCAACCACCCTCTCCTCCAGCCCCCCACAGCCCAGCACCAGAACGTCCGCCTGGACCCCATCCCCCAGCCCAGGCTGCAGGCCACAGTGCGCCTGGACAGACTGGTTCGATGAGGACTACCCCACCCCTGGCCCCGACGGCGGGGACTTCGAGACCTACACGGTCATCCGCGCAGCTGGCCATGCCTTCTGCGATCAGCCCCAGGACATCGAGTGCCGCGCCGAGAAGGCGCCGGACCAGCCCCTGGAGGCACTGGAGCAGGTTGTCCAGTGCAACGTGAGCGTTGGGCTGGTGTGTAGGAACCGTGAGCAGCCCAGGTCCCTGCCCTACTGTCTCAACTTCCACGTGCGCCTGCTATGCTGTGAAAACTACAGCCACTGCGCCACCTCGCCCGCCGCCACCACAGGAGGCACAGCAGCCCCCTCCGCCACACCAGAGACCACCCAAATCACACTACAGCACACCACCAGGACTACCTTGCCCCCCACCACCACATCCACGACAGCCCCCTCATCCACCCTGGAGATAACCCACACCCCAGTGCTGACCAACACGGCCACCTCGCCCATGACCACAAGCTTGAAAATAGTCCCCTTGTCCACGCTGGAGACCACGCAAACCACACTAGGGCTGACCTCCAGGACCACGTCACCAGTAACCACCAGCACGACAGCAGCACTCTACTCCACACAGGAGACCACCCATACCCCATCAGAGCTGGCCCCCAGGAACACCTCACCTGCTACCACCAGCACTACAGCAGCCCCCTCCTCCAGTCCAGAGACCACCCAATCCTCACCAGGGCTGACCTCCAGGGCCACCTCAAGCACTAACACCAGCACCACCGCAGCCCCCTCCTCCACACTAGAGACCACCCAAACCTTACCAGGGCTGACCTCCAGGAGCACCTCGCCCTCTGCCACCAGCTCCACAGTAAGCTCCACCTCTACCTTAAAGACCACCCAAATCACAGCATCTGGCCTGGAGGAGGTGGCTGCTGTGGTGCTGGTTGCAGCAGGTGAGGTTGTCCTGGAGGTCAGCCCAGGTGTGGTTTGGGTGGTCTCTGGTCTGGAGGAGGGGGCTGCTGTGGTGCTGGTTGCAGCAGGTGAGGTTGTCCTGGAGGTCAGCCCAGGTGTGGTTTGGGTGGTCTCTGGTCTGGAGGAGGGGGCTGCTGTGGTGCTGGTTGCAGCAGGTGAGGTTGTCCTGGAGGTCAGCCCAGGTGTGGTTTGGGTGGTCTCTGGTCTGGAGGAGGGGGCTGCTGTGGTGCTGGTTGCAGCAGGTGAGGTTGTCCTGGAGGTCAGCCCAGGTGTGGTTTGGGTGGTCTCTGGTCTGGAGGAGGGGGCTGCTGTGGTGCTGGTTGCAGCAGGTGAGGTTGTCCTGGAGGTCAGCCCAGGTGTGGTTTGGGTGGTCTCTGGTCTGGAGGAGGGGGCTGCTGTGGTGCTGGTTGCAGCAGGTGAGGTTGTCCTGGAGGTCAGCCCAGGTGTGGTTTGGGTGGTCTCTGGTCTGGAGGAGGGGGCTGCTGTGGTGCTGGTTGCAGCAGGTGAGGTTGTCCTGGAGGTCAGCCCAGGTGTGGTTTGGGTGGTCTCTGGTCTGGAGGAGGGGGCTGCTGTGGTGCTGGTTGCAGCAGGTGAGGTTGTCCTGGAGGTCAGCCCAGGTGTGGTTTGGGTGGTCTCTGGTCTGGAGGAGGGGGCTGCTGTGGTGCTGGTTGCAGCAGGTGAGGTTGTCCTGGAGGTCAGCCCAGGTGTGGTTTGGGTGGTCTCTGGTCTGGAGGAGGGGGCTGCTGTGGTGCTGGTTGCAGCAGGTGAGGTTGTCCTGGAGGTCAGCCCAGGTGTGGTTTGGGTGGTCTCTGGTCTGGAGGAGGGGGCTGCTGTGGTGCTGGTTGCAGCAGGTGAGGTTGTCCTGGAGGTCAGCCCAGGTGTGGTTTGGGTGGTCTCTGGTCTGGAGGAGGGGGCTGCTGTGGTGCTGGTTGCAGCAGGTGAGGTTGTCCTGGAGGTCAGCCCAGGTGTGGTTTGGGTGGTCTCTGGTCTGGAGGAGGGGGCTGCTGTGGTGCTGGTTGCAGCAGGTGAGGTTGTCCTGGAGGTCAGCCCAGGTGTGGTTTGGGTGGTCTCTGGTCTGGAGGAGGGGGCTGCTGTGGTGCTGGTTGCAGCAGGTGAGGTTGTCCTGGAGGTCAGCCCAGGTGTGGTTTGGGTGGTCTCTGGTCTGGAGGAGGGGGCTGCTGTGGTGCTGGTTGCAGCAGGTGAGGTTGTCCTGGAGGTCAGCCCAGGTGTGGTTTGGGTGGTCTCTGGTCTGGAGGAGGGGGCTGCTGTGGTGCTGGTTGCAGCAGGTGAGGTTGTCCTGGAGGTCAGCCCAGGTGTGGTTTGGGTGGTCTCTGGTCTGGAGGAGGGGGCTGCTGTGGTGCTGGTTGCAGCAGGTGAGGTTGTCCTGGAGGTCAGCCCAGGTGTGGTTTGGGTGGTCTCTGGTCTGGAGGAGGGGGCTGCTGTGGTGCTGGTTGCAGCAGGTGAGGTTGTCCTGGAGGTCAGCCCAGGTGTGGTTTGGGTGGTCCCACACCAGGTCGGACCTCTAGGACCGCATCACCCACGACCCCCAGCACCACAGCAGCCCCCTCCTCCACACCAGAGACCACCCAAACCACACCTGGGCTGACCTCCAGGACAACCTCACCCACTGCCACCACAGGAGCCACGACATCACCCTCAACCACTCAGGCGACCACCCAAACCACACCAGGACAGACCTCTAGGACCACATCACACATGATCACCAGCACCACTGCAGCCCCCTTCTCCATGCCAGAGACCACCCAATCCTCACCAGGGCTGACCTCCAAGAGCACCTCACCCACGACCACCAGCACCACAGCAGCCCCCTCCTCCACACCAGAGACCACCCAAACCACACCAGTGCTGCACTCCAGGACAACCTCACCGACTGCCACCACAGGAGCGACAACATCCCCCTCGACCACTCAGGAGACCACCCAAACCACAGCAGGGCTGACGTCCAGGACATCACCCACTGCCACCACAGGAGCCATGACATTCCGCTCGACCACCCTGGTGACCACCCAAACAACACCAAGGCTGACCTCCAGGACCACCTCACCTGCTATCACCAGCACCACAGCAGCCCCCTCCTCCACAACAGAGACCACCAAAACCACACCAGGGCTGACCTCAAGGACCTCCTCACCCACTACCACCAACACCACGACATCCCCCTCCTCCAGTCCAGAGACCACCCAAACCTCACCAGTGCTGCACTCCAGGACAACCTCACCCACTACCACCATGGGAGCCACGACATCTCCCTCAACCACTCAGGCGACCACCCATAACACAGCAGTGCTGACCTCCAGGATCACCTCACCCGCCACCACCCGCACCACAGCTGCCACCTCCTCCAGTCCAGAGACCACCCAAACCTCACGAGGGTTGACGTCCAAGACAACCTCACCCACTGCCACCACGAGAGCCACGCCATCCCCCTCGCCCACTCAGGAGACCACACAAACCACACTAGGGCTGCCTTCTAGGACCACATCACCTATGACCACCAGCACCACACCCGCCCCCTCCTCTACGCCGCAGACCACCCAACCCACACCAGGGTTGACCTCCAGGACATCCACACCCACTGCCACCACAGGAGCTACGACATCCCCCTCGACCATTCAGGCGACCACTCAAACCACACCAGGACGGACCTCTAGGACCACATCACCCACGACCACCAGCACCACAGCAGCCACCTCCTCCACGCCAGAGACCACCCAAACCACACCATGGCTGACCTCCAGGACAACCACACCCACTGCCACCACAGTAGCCAAGACATACCCCTCGACCACTCAGGCGACCACCGAAACCACAACAGGGATGACCTCCAGGACCACCTCACCGAATGCCACGACCACAGCAGCCCCCTCCTCCACGCCAGAGACCACCCCAACCTCACCAGGGCTGACCTCCAGGACCACCTCACCCACTACCACCAGTACCACAGCAGCCCCCTCCTCCAGTCCAGAGACCACCCAAACCACACCAGGGCTTACCTCCAGGACCACCTCACCCTCTGCCACCAGCTCCACAGTAAGCTCCACCTCTACCTTAAAGACCACCCAAATCACAGCACGGCAGAGAAACAGAACCCCCTCACCCGCTACCACCAGAACCACAGCAGCCCCCTCCTCCACGCCAGAGACCACCCCAACCTCACCAGGGCTGACCTCCAGGACCACCTCACCCGCTACCACCAGCACCACAGCAGCCCCCACCTCCATGCCAGAGACCACCCAAACACCACCAGGGGTAACCTCCAGGACAACCTCAGCCATTGCCACCACAGGAGCCACGACATCCCGCTCTACCACTCAGGTGACCACCCAAACCACACCAGGGCTGACATCCAGGACCACCTCACCTACTACCACCAGCACCACAGTAGCCCCCCCCTCCACGCCAGAGACCACCCAAACCACACCAGGACCGGCCTCCAGGACCACATCACCATCTACCACCAGCACCATGACATCCCTCTCCTCCATGCCAGAGACCACACAAACATCACCAGGGTTGACCTCCAGTACAACCTCACCCACTGCCACCACGGGAGCCCCGACATCCCCCTCGACCACTCAGGAGACCACCCAAACCACACCACAGTTGACCTCCACGACCACCTCACCAGCTACCACCAGTACTACAGAAGCCACCTCCTCCAGTCCAGAAACCACCCAAACCTCACCAGGGTTGACCTCCAGGATCACCTCACCCACTACCACAACAGGAGCCACGACATCCCCCTCGACCATTCAGGCGACCACTCAAACCACACCAGGAAGGACCTCTAGGACCACATCACCCACGACCACCAGCACCATAGCAGCCACCTCCTCCACGCCAGAGACCACCCAAACCACACCACGGCTGACCTCCAGGACAACCACACCCACTGCCACCACGGTAGCCAAGACATACCCCTCGACCACTCAGGCGACCACCCAAACCACAACAGGGATGACCTCCAGGACCACCTCACCTGCTACCACCAGCACCACAGCAGCCCCCTCCTCCAGTCCAGAGACCACCCAAACCACACCAGGGTTGACCTCCAGGACCACCTCACCCACTGCCACCACAGGAGCCACGACATCCCCCTCGACCACTCAGGCGACCACTCAAACCACGCCACGACGGACCTCTAGGACCACATCACCCACGACCACCAGCACCATAGCAGCCACCTCCTCCATGCCAGAGACCACCCAAACCACACCAGGACTGACATCCAGGACAACCTCACCTGCTGCAACCAGCACCACAGCAGCCCCCTCCTCCACACCAGAGACCACCCAA
>NW_007741829.1:0-380 GCF_000696425.1 Galeopterus variegatus | reverse complement strand
CTGCTACCACCAGCACCACAGCAGCCCCCTCCTCCAGTCCAGAGACGACCCAAACCCCACCAGGGGTGACCTCCAGGACAACCTCACCCATTGCCACCACAGGAGCCACGACATCCCCCTCGACCACTCAGGCAACCACTCAAACCACACCAGGACGGACCTCTAGGACCACATCACCCACGACCACCAGCACCATAGCAGCCACCTCCTCCATGCCAGAGACCACCCAAACCACACCACGGCTGACCTCCAGGACAACCACACCCACTGCCACCACAGTAGCCAAGACATACCCCTCGACCACTCAGGCGACCACCCAAACCTCACCAGGGCTGACCTCCAGGACCACCTCACCCACTACCACCAGTACCACAGCAGCC
>NW_007741828.1:23160-23828 GCF_000696425.1 Galeopterus variegatus | reverse complement strand
AAAACTGAGTCTTTTAATAATCTGGTTTAGAAAGCCAACTCTGAAATCAAAACTGGGAAGGAGCCATTATAATAATCTGGGCTAGGAGCTCAACCCGGAAATAAAAGTTAGACAATATTAATGTTTATCAAAGGTCTGGATGGAGAATTTTCAAATGTCATATAGAAATCTAAGCCTCTAACTTCACAGCAGTAAGAAAAGTTTTGCACTGCAAAGCTCAAAGAAAATAAACTAGGACTGTTTTATCCTTCCAAATTTGAAAAAGAAACTCACGTGAATCTTTCCCCCCAGTAACAACATTCATATTTTCCACTACAGCCGGTGGGGGGAAATTCTTCACTTTGGCTTTTTCATTTGTATACAGTGTTGATGAAACTGAGTTTTTAAAATGTTATTCCCAAACGCCTAGTCCTGCAGCGAAGTTAACTCCTTGTGTTTTAATGCAGCCTCTCAGATTAGTTTGCTTTGTCCTTGAGGTGATGTGTTCTGGAATGTCTCCTGACTGCAGGTTTTCTTGCATGTTTTCTGAACCTCTTCATAGGCATCTAACTCTTCTTTCCTTGATCCTAGTCATCATCATTGAGCAAGCTCAAGACTTCCGATAGAAATTTATGGCAAGATAGATAGCCAGAAAGTGCATCTAACTTTCACTGGATTAGAGGCCCTAA
>NW_007741828.1:17659-18022 GCF_000696425.1 Galeopterus variegatus | reverse complement strand
GAATCCCAAACATCCCAATCAGAATCAAGAGCCACCACCCCATCTCTTCCTTCTGTTGACAGTGAGTTTAAACTGGCTTCACCAGAAAAGCTGGCCGGCTTGGCATCTCCATCAAGTGGCTATTCAAGCCAGTCTGAAACGCCAACATCCTCTTTCCCTACAGCTTTCTTTTCAGGTCCGCTGTCTCCTGGAGGTAGCAAAAGAAAACCTAAAGTCCCAGAAAGGAAATCCTCACTACAGCAACCCTCTTTAAAAGATGGAGCCCTATCACTGAGTAAAGACCTTGAACTTCCAATTATACCTCCTACCCATCTTGACCTAAGTGCTCTTCATAATGTCTTGAATAAACCATTCCACCACCGT
>NW_007741828.1:11457-13464 GCF_000696425.1 Galeopterus variegatus | reverse complement strand
CTTATAATAGTTTTACTTATTTTGTTTACTCTAAAAATCTATAGCAGAGTTTCTCTATTTTATATTTCATAGATTTAAAAAAAAAAAAAACCAAAGAGGGAGGGATTTTAAATTCACTGTGGAAAAAAGTATTGCGTAACAAACTGAATAAAAAAGCAAGAAATTCCTTAATAATCCGGAATGTTGTACATGGCTTTATTACAGAGCACACAAAGACCAAGATTTAGGGCTGTCTTCAACATCACTACTGGCTTGAAGCACGTTAGGTATTGTGAACATCAATCCAAACTTTTCTTCTGTTTGCACTGACGCTAATTTTTTGTTCTTTTACGTGTACACAACATGTCTATATTGTGTGGGGGAACTTTTTTTTTTTTTATTCTGCCTTGTTTTGTTTTTGGCTAAGTAGAGGACATGGACTAGTTGTAGCAAACAAAACATGCTGTTTGCTCTTGCCAAAGGTCAGTGAGTGAGTGATAAAGATCTAAAGTTATGAAGAAGGTTACAGTGTAACTATTTCGGTACTAGAACCAGTTCATGCTGGCCAAAAAGACAATGGTTTATGGACTTGCATCCATTTTGTATTTTTGTAATATTTGTAAATATGAACTTTTTGTAAGATGTTTTCAACGTTTACATTCAATCCAAGCCTTTGTATATTTTAGGGCTGTGCAACATTTTAAGTCTTGTATTTATTTTTAGTAAAAACTGTGAACCCCTCAAAAAATGTATCAGAAAAGTTTGATTACCTAGAAAGTGTGTATAGAAACTGCAAATAAACGTGACTGCAACTAAACAAAGGGTTTCTAGAATCTTTATTGTTATGTAATTGCATTCTTGGGGTTTCACAAAGTGTTTTAAAGGCCACTAGACATAAAGGAGGGATCGGTTATGGCAAAAGTATGAGCAAAAAACCAAAATACTGTATCTATAACGGGCTCCAGTCTAGTTTTGTACTTAAAAGGAAAAACAATGCATTTCCAACGTCCAGTATACTGTCCTTGTAGCTCTTCTCTGGGCCAGGAATAGACTTATAGCTTTCTACTTTGAAATATCCCCCCGTTTTCCTTCTGACAATTACTCAGACTGTGCCTCCTTTGCAAGATGAGCAGCCTTGATACGCATAAGACAATATGCCACTAAATAACGTGCCTTGATACGCATAAGAGAATATGCCACTAGATAACGTCACGTAGCCTCTACTATATAGCACACTTCTGTGCCAAGTACTGTTCTAAGTGCTTTGCATACACTAACTCATGTACTCCCCACATTGTGCCCATTTTACAGATCGGGCAACCGAGGCACAGAGCGATGACCTGGCTTGCCCAATGCCATAGAGTGACTATGGCCTTGGGGCTGGGGTTCAAACCCAACAAATCTGGCTCCAGGGTTTGTGTTCTCCACTCCAACTTGTGCCTGTTGGAGACTGGAAATTACTTTCCCCATCCCGGTTCCTGTCAGACCACACGCCAAGGGCAATTGCTAAGACCCCGCCCCTCTTCCCCATTCAAATTCAAGCACTGGCCTTTACCTCCAGAACACGGTCAACGTCAGCGCCTCCGGTGCGTCACAGCAGGCTGAAGGGGGACGGATTATATATATTTTTTAAAGCTGGGGGGGGCGGGAATGCTTCAAATAATGAAACAGCGGAAGTGGGGAGGGTCACGCGCCTGCCTCCTTAAAGGGCCAGCGCGGCTGGAAGAGTCGCGCCGGCGCCTCGGCGCTTCTGCGCAGCCGCAGAAACCTCCCTCCACGTGACAGGCTCGCGCCCCTCGGGTCCAGCGCCCAGTTCTAATCCTACCCACCTCGGCAAAGGTAAACCTGAGGCTCGGCGTACAGCTGAAAGCGCTTGTAGGTCACCGCCTCAGCCTCTCTCTGGTCAGGAAGGCCCCTCCCCGCAGCTGTCTCCCTAGCAACGCTTCCTGCTCCCCCACCGGCCCTGCGGGCGCCCGCGGATTGGCCAGTCAACAGCCCAGCGGGAGCCCGCCGATTGGTCAGTGAGGC
>NW_007741828.1:3934-10787 GCF_000696425.1 Galeopterus variegatus | reverse complement strand
TCAGCTCGCGCCTCGAGATCAAGTGCGACTTCCGGCGCGAGGAAAGTTCCAGAGCCATAACCGTCTTAGACGCTACGGGTCGCGGAGGTAGAGCCACTGGAAGGCGCTTCGCCGCGTCCTCCTCGGGCCGGCGTGGCAGGCTGTGGCCCCAGAGCAGGTCTGACTATCCACACTTCTTCCTCCCCTTGAACTTTCCTGTCTCGGTGTGCGCGCGAGAACCAGCTGGAAAGGACAACCCTGATAAGTGATTGTGCTTAGCAGCCGGGGCTCTCCTGAGGGGAGAGGATTGGTTTTGCGGGAAGAGGAGAGATCTGCTTTGCGGGAAGAGCGAGTCTGCACTTTGCAGCCTCAACTTGCACCAGCGCCGCGGCGGGGTGCACTGGGTGCTTCCCACGGCTCTCCTGGGACGGCAGCGCTTGTGAGCTTTTGAGATTTGACCATTTATTAGGTGGTTGGTGCTGACTTTCTGGACCGAGTCGATCCGTTTCCATCCTCTGTCTTCCTTGGTGCAGGCGGGTGAAGGACTCAGACTCTCAGACTTTGGGTTTGAGAATTGACAGACTCGCGATTCGATTCCTTTAACGTCTTTTGAGATTGAGACGTCGATTTGGAGACTTTGATGGTAACCGCGTTTGGTCAAAGACAGTGCAGCTTCGGTGTTTCATTGTAAATACATATATGAGGAAGGAAATAAAGGTGTAGGGGTGTTGTGGAGAAGTCCCCGCCTATAGGTCCTGTCTTTTACTTGAAGAGGGCAGATGCCAGATTCAGGAAATGCTTCAAAATGTGGGGATCCCTGTAAAGCCGGGGAGCCCTTCCCTGCCAGCTCCAGGGCCCAGCCCGCCTGCTGAACAGGCCTTTGATAGAAAAGGCTCTACCTTAGATCTGTAGGAGGTGGCTTCCCTCCCGCCTCTATCCTGTTCTCCAGAGTTCGGACTGCTCTAGGGTTCATAACATGAGGTGGCAAACTGGTTTAATGTTCCCAAATAGTGACTTTCCCAACAAGTTCTCTGCAGGGCGTTCTATAAGCAGGACACGGGCTAGACGCACTTCCCAACCTCACTTGTCTGGCCTGCAGCACGTGCTGGACGATGGGATACAATTTTGGCAGCATTGTCGTCCATTTGACCCACTTTGGTGTCTCTAAAAGTTGACAAGGACAATGGAAGGGCTGCTTTATAGTGTCCTGAGAGAATAGGTAGAAAGTCATTGGTCAGTGTATTAACACACAGTTTCGTTCATTAAAAAAAAAAAAAAAAATGGAGCAGGCTGGTTGTTGTGACGCCCTCTTTTGCTGTGTATTTCTTGAAGTGGTTCCGTGGTGCAATGCACTCATCATTGTGTCTATGCTTTGTCTGATAAGTTCATGGCAAGAGAATGCCTTGCGCCTGGAAGCGAATCTACATGACTTTTGTCTTTGAAATGTCTTTAGTGTCTAACAAAAAAAGCCTTTATTAAACCAGATGGCTTCTTGTTCTCATATCATCAAGAGTTTAGATTTCTATCATAAAATATAAATGGTTTCATTTTAAGTAAACTCATGTTGCAGCCTTTTAATTTAAATAGTGAAATTAATTTTGCATAATCTACTCACGGTTGAGCTTTAAGAAAATGTTGTAGAAGCTGTAATTATTTACGTTGTGACAGAAGTGAAAGGCAACTATAATTTACGGTGTGCCTGTTACGAACCAGGCATGCTACTGAGTGCTTAACTGTGTGAAGCAGATATTATTCCAGTTTTGACAATTGAGGCACAGAGAGGTTAAATATCTGCCTACAGGGAAATGGCAAATTTACTATTTGGACTTGGATTCAAGTGTTTCTGAGCAAAGCCCAGTTGCTTGCATTACACCCTGGTACTTAAAAGATTTAACAATTTGTCTACAAGAAACGGTTGTTATATCTGCAATGTACAGGTGCAATGTGGATGAAAATTACATGTTGTGACCCTGAAAGTTTGTTGTCTCTGTGCTCCATGACTGAAAATTCTGTTGGACAGATATGGTGAATATCCAAACACTAAAATAATAAAGCCAAGAGTGAGTGCCTATGCTATCTCTGCCAGGCATTGCTCTAAGCCCTGACAAGTATTAATTCATTTAATCCTCTTAACTCTATGACGTTTATACTATTATCATCCCCATTTTGCGGACTCACAAAAAGAATGGAAGCACAGAGAATTTAAGTAAGTTGTCCAAAGTCACACAGTTCGTAAGCGGGGTTGGGGGGACCCAAATCCAGGTAATCTGGCCACCAACTAAGGTCTTAATGCTATTTGATGTGGTCTGTCTTGTAACTAGCCACGTGTAGCAGCTACCTTAAAAGTATTAGAGTGTGAGTGTTCTTGTCTTTTGGGGAAAGCAATGTCATATCCGGATGGGGTGACTGTTGACTCAGCACCTTTGATTTTTGGAGGTGGAACTTGAATTAAGCCTTGAAGTTGAATAGGTTCTCCTAGGAGGAGAGACAGCAGGGTATTATGGGCATAACATAACAGAAGCAAGAGGCTCAAAGAGTGCAAGATCAGTGTTGATTTGTAAGTGCCACAGAAATAAAACTGTGGGCAGTCCGGTGGTAGACTCAGTGCACACGCTTCTGTGTCTAACTGTGGCTAAGTTTTGGCGATATTGTAATTATTGCAAATAGAGAATTGTCTGAAAGTAAGAGCTTATAACAGTGTTCAGCAAACTCTGTCTGCAAAAGGCAAAATAGTAAATACTTTAGGCTTAGAATAAGGGGACTAGTGGTAAGGGGTGACCTCTGAGAAGCACGCAGGGGCCTGCTTATGTAAGGATTTTGCAGGCCATGGTAGGGTTTGGATTTTTCTTTTCTTTTTTTTTTTTGTCTTTTTGTCTTTTTCCGTGTCCGGCCACGGATCGCAACCCTCAGTGTTGCCCCCGTACCGGACCGGGGACCGGCAACGGGATCGCAACCCTTGGCGTTGCTCCCGTGCCTCGCTCAGCCAGTGAGTGGGAACCGGTCCGTATGCGGGATCCGAACCCTCGGGCTGGAGCGCTGCCGCGCTTCCCAAGCGGCGCACTATCCAGTGCGCCACCGGGCCGGCCCGGGTTTGGATTTTTCTGTGTTAGTGTTGCAGCAGGGATACCAGATGACTTTAACAATGGAGAAGTAAAGAGCATAGTGTGTGGAGGCAGACTCTTCCACTTAAGAGCTATGAGACCTGGCTAACTTACTTAAATGTTCTTTGCCTGAGGTTTCTCAGAAGGAAAATGGGGATAATAATATAACCTACCCCATAGGGTTGTCAGTAAATTTACAAGATAGAAAACCTAACCAAGAAAATGAGAGAAAGTGTAAATTAAGACAGAAATAATGGATGATTGTAAAGTGTGATTTTGGTAAACAGTGTGTAATTATGATGAAACAATTGTCGTTCTGGGCTTGTCAAAACAGCTCAAGAAAAAGTAGGATAATTAGAATAGATCAGTAACCATGAGAGAACTTACAAGGTATTGTAAAACTGGGCCCAGACAGTTTTTATAAACTCCTTCAGACCTTTAAGGCACAGAAATTCTTGTGTGATGTCAGCTTTTTCAGAGGATAGAAAGAGATGGATGTCTTCCTAATTAATTTTGCAGAACAATTTTGATACCAAGAGTTAATAATAATGTATTAATATTGATTCATTAATTGTGAGAAATGTAGCATGTCACTAATGTAAAGGTCTTAGAGGTGCAAACAATTTCTAAATAAAATACCAACAAATCGAATGTTGTTCTCCATGACCAACTTGGCTCCCTAACTCTAAGAATATTAAGAAATGTATTAATATTTTGTATCAGTAAGTCGAAGGACATTTAATTATCTGATGTCAAAAATCTCATTTGTTACTATTTATTAACTGTACTGGTTTTAAAACTATACGCAGGACCAGCTAGATGCTTCCTTAGTGTGGTGTAGAACATCTGGCTGACTCCAACAGCCCTCTTTAGAGGGAAGAAGCAGGAGAATTTTCAAATATGGGTCCCATCTGCTTCCTTGACCCAGTGTGTCTCCTTGTAGAAATTTATCCCGTACAGTCAATTGCACAGGTGCAAGACTGTTTTGCAGTGTTCTTTGTAATAGTAAAACATTAGAAGGAACTTGAATATCCATGAACTGAGACCTGGTTAAATAAATCATGCCATATTTTCAAGATAGGATATTAAGAAGTTCAAGTGACTGTGGTATATCTAATGGTATATATTTGGAAAGACTTCTCACACCATAGATTACTTTTGCCTGTTTTTGAGCTGTATTTCAAACGAATTATATTCTGTATTTCCTTTGTATCTGGTTATTTTTACACAAGGTTATGGTCGTGAAATTCACCCTTGTAGTGTGCTGGAAGCAGTTCATTTATTCTCATTGCTATGAATCTTCCTTTGTGTGACTACACAATTTAATTATTCATAGTTTATTTTATAAAAAAAAATGAGCTGAAAAAGTAAAATTTGGTTGAAGTCGCAGCCAAAATTGGGGGTATTTAATAATTTGAAATTTTTCCACTTTGTTCTGCATTTATCTAACTTGAGAGTTATTCTCCCATCTTCTTTACCTCCTTTTGATTTTTTTCCTTTGGGGCCTTTGGTCACTAGTCACTCTACTATGGAATGAAAGGGAAACAGGAAAGAGATGAAACCTGAATCCCCTAATTGTGCCTCTCCTTATGCTGTGGCTCAGGATGGATAAAGTGAATGAGCTCTTTCATTAACGTGCCCCTCCCAGTAACTATGAGGCAGGCGTTCAAATCCAATCTCTAGTACAAGATATAGTGCGATATTGTTGCAGTCAATGTCTCCTTCCAGTTCCATCGTTAAATGACTCAGAGCCATAACTGAACCTTCATAATTCTAGATTGTTTGGCTTATATTTCAAATCCATTGATTTAGGTTTAATATAAATTTAACTAATAAGACAGTCATAATTTTACACCTGAAATGGACTTTGGAGATAATCTCAACTGATTTTCACCAGGCAGACGAGGAGGTGGTGTCCATAGTGGTCTATCCAGTACACATAGTGGCAAGGGCCCATTTTGGAATAGACCCCTGGTTTACGTTTTGGAGGCGTGCTGCCTCCCTAAGAAAAAGTCTTTTTGAAGTTCTTATAATCCACAGCATGGCACTGTTGGATTATTTAATAACCAAAGCCATGTAACGTTTAATTCTTTGTTCATTTGGAAGTTAGCCATTGTGTTCTCCTGTTCATGTGTTTCCATCATTTAGTCTGTAGACTTTAAGCTGCAAAGCATTCCCTTCACAATTTGGAATTGTGTTTGATTTGATTCTTATTCCTGGTCCCGGGCAACATGGCCCTTCAGGTTTTAAAGACTTATGCTAAATCACTAATGGAGGAATTCTTGTTTTGCCATTCTCGAAAATTCAACCAGGACTCCAATTCAATTTGAGGTAGCATTCTGAGAGCATATCCATATTAAGTTTATTAAAGAAGTAAGTGCGTAAACTACCTTTTTTATTTGTTGCTTTTCAGGAGTAGAAGGTTTACCAGTCTTAGGTGACTAAGCAGTTTCACCAATAATCCCTTGAGCGAGTTTAAAAATAATTAGGCCCAACTCAGAGGAAGTGGAGTTTCTTCTATTGCACACAGAAAAAGATGTCTAGCCCCTCCAGTGAATCGATGTGGTTTGTATTTCAGATTGAAAGTTTGTCTTTGTCCTTCTCTCTGTGCTATACTTATTTATAAATTGAGGTTAATTTCACACAGTGAAATGTATAGATCACAAGTTTATTTTTTTGTCATGAGTTTTGACAGTGAATATAAAGCTTCCATGAACATTCATGTGCAAGTTTCTTAGTGAACATATACTTACATTTCTTTTGGATCAATACTTGAAACATGAATTGCTAGGTCGTGGAACTGATTTAAATTTAACTTCAGGAGTATCCTCCAGTTTTTCAAAGTGGCCGTGCTGTTTTTACATTTCTCTTACATTTTGCTATGTTTCTTAATCCTTGGAGTTGAATCAGAATATAGATTTTTAAACTATATGTAATTTGGCTGAGCAGAAAACACATTTATTTAGTTATATAAGGATGTGGATATTAATGCTTTCTAAGTAGCCTGGGCAAGTCTCTTAACTTCTATCAGTCCGAATCTTTTTGTCTTTGGAGTTAATGTTAACTGCCTACCAAGAGTCATTTTTTCTTCTGACATAATTATATGAAAGCACTTTGAAAAGCACAAGGCACTATGCAAGGATAAGAAGGTCTATCTGTATGAATACTAATATGTGGCCCAGTGCCATATTATTTTGGTTATTAATCAGTGTAATGTCATTTCGGGTCATTTCTATCATGTATTTGGAAGCAAAGACATACATAGCTACCAATTTTGTTTATTGTTAAATTATTTCTACAGTTCTTAATTCATTCTTAGAATAAAGAGTTATTATACTAAAATTTAATGTTTATTTACTGTCTGTTTACTTATAGATTTACCCTGTCTTATTCCAAAAAAATATTTTCAGGTGATTTAGAGATTAATTTGTCAAGAAAAATAGGTGTTTAGATGTTTCCTATTTTGTCCACAGCATGGCACTGTTGGATTATTTAAAAACCAAAAGCCATGTAAAACTTAATTCTTTGTTCATGGTTAGAAATACTTGCCTTTAAAGCAGTTGTGGTACTAGAAGACTAATCTTTCTGTGCTGAACTACATAAGAGGTTAAGGTCAATGGAAAGTGGTATCTTAAGTGTAGTTGGGTGTACAGGATTTAGGCTGTTCGATATATAGGATCATGTCATCGGCAAACAGGGACAGTTTGACTTTATCTTTTCCAATCTGGATGCCCATTATTTCCTTCTCTTCTCTGATTGCTCTGGCTAGTACT
>NW_007741828.1:1970-2264 GCF_000696425.1 Galeopterus variegatus | reverse complement strand
GAGGGTTGCGATCCGTTGCCGGACACGGAAAAAGACAAAAGACAAAAAAAAAAAAAGACAACCAACAGAGTGGGAGAAAATATTTGCAGAATATCCATCTGACAAAGGATTAATATCTAGAATATACAAGGAACTCAAACAACGTTACAAGAAAAAACCAAGCAACCCAATTAAAAAATGGGCAAAAGAGCTAAGTAGGCAGTTCTCTAAGGAAGATATACAAATGGCAAACTGACCTATGAAAAAATGCTCAACATCACTCAGCATCCGGGAAATGCAAATCAAAACTACACT
>NW_007741828.1:0-442 GCF_000696425.1 Galeopterus variegatus | reverse complement strand
TTTCTTGTGGGGAAGGGTGTGCGGAGGCGGGCGGTAGGAGGCAGAGGGCTCTGCTTTGAGCAGGGCTCTCCCCGGCCTGCCTTAGCTTTACCTAAGCCTCCTGGAGGCCGAGGTCCGCACTGCTCGGCCACGGGCCCCCTAGGCAATTGTGCCAACTCGGGTGGGGTCAGCGTCTGGCATGAGGAGGGCCCAGGTTCCAAAGTCACACCCTGAAGTGGGCCATCACGGCTCCTGTCCCTTCTCCAAATAGGCTGGCTCTGTCCTTCCTCCACCTCGTTCCAAACTACTTCAGCGTTGTCGTTTTCTTCTTCCCTCAATGGAGCGCAGCATCCACTTTAGTCCACCCCATCCCTGTGCAGGCTGGGAGCAGAGGGGACGACATCCTCCTGTGCGGGCTGTCCCCTGCCTGCTAACCCTCCACCAGCCCAGCCAGCCCCCTGCT
>NW_007741827.1:31550-31831 GCF_000696425.1 Galeopterus variegatus | reverse complement strand
TGATTCCCAAAACATAAATTCCCATTATGGTAAATAGGGGGAAAAATAAAGGAATTAATATTTATCAATAATTCTGCAATTCCTAAATGACCACTATGGATATTTGGCATACTTCTTTCAGTATTTTCCTCATTCATTCATTTACTCTTTCAATAAAGGGCCCTCAAGTTGCTTATATACCAAGAAAAATATCATTAACTACTGCAATTTGATGATTTTCCCCCCCTCTATCACTGACAGAAGCCACCAGGCTGAAATTCCATCACCTCCTGCCTCCAACC
>NW_007741827.1:29074-29884 GCF_000696425.1 Galeopterus variegatus | reverse complement strand
GTGAAAAGTCTTGTTCATTTTTATATTGAGTATGTTTTGAAATGATTGGTATATAAGGTTGCATAAAATATATTAAAATTATTTTTGCCTGTTTCTTTTTACTGTTTTAAAACATGGCTGCCAGAAAATTTAAAATTACATCTGTGGCTATTATAATGTTTTTATGAGAGTGCAGCTCTAGACACAAATAAAATTGGGTATAGCATTAATAAAATGGTTTGAGACCCTTGGGGAAGACCTTTGAGCTCCGCATCATCTCTTGGGTGACAGTGTGATTAGGTTTGCCTAGGGCAGTCCTGGTTCATGCCTGNACATCCACTTTCTTCTGCCCACCATGGCCACTCTGGCCTTAATTCTTTGCACTAATTTCTCTATTTCCATAATTTGTTATCCCAAGAGTGTTATATAAATGGAATTATAAAATCTGTATTTGCTGTGATTGACATTCATCCAAATTGTTGTGTATTTCAAAATTTCTTTTTTTGTTATTGCTTTTCGGTTTTGTAGGCTGTAGATGCACCACACTCTGTTTAAGTGTTCACTCATTCAAAAACATGTNTTATCAATTTATTTTAAAGATAAAGTTTTGTTTACACTGACTTCATAATTCAAATAAATCCCCACCCCCAGTTTTAATTATACTCACGTGTGTTTGCAGTTCTATGCAGTTATATTACACGTGTCGTTTCATCTCTCCACCAACAGAGTGAAGACACCCAACAGTTCTACACAATGTTATGTGCTGCTGTCCTGTTATAACTACATCCACTTTCTTCTGCCCACCATGGCCACTCTGGCCTTAATTCTTTG
>NW_007741827.1:26561-26834 GCF_000696425.1 Galeopterus variegatus | reverse complement strand
AAAAAATAGAATCAACCTAAACATCTAATAGTAGGTAGTTGTTTAAATCCTTGGGGACCTTGCTGATCATGGACTGATTCTGACATAAGTTGTTTTAGGGTAAAAATACTTAAATTCTTACGTTCTTTTATTCTTATAAAAATACTTATATTCTAAATACTTATATTTTGGGTAAAAATACTAACATAACAGTTGTTTTAGGATAAAAATACTTACATAACTTATACTTAGTTGAGATGTGGGAGAATAGAACTTTCTTAATAATCAAGACGC
>NW_007741827.1:22037-23829 GCF_000696425.1 Galeopterus variegatus | reverse complement strand
GGATATTAATCCCTTGTCAGATGTATAGTGCAAATATTCTGTAAGTTGCTTTTACACTCTGTTGGTTGTTTCCTTTGCTGTCAGGAAGCTTTCTAGTTTGATATGGTCCCATTTGGTTCTTTTCTATTGTTGCCTGTGCTTTTGGGGTCATGTTCATGAAGCCTTTGCTCAGATCTACATCCTTTGTGTTTTCTTCTAGGCGTTTCATAGTTTCAGGTTATAAGTCTTTAATCCATTTTGAGTTTATTTTGGTGTATGACAAGAGGTATGAGTCTAGTTTTGTGTATCTGCACATGGATCTCCAGTCTCCCCTTCCTCATTTATTGAAGAGGCTGTCCTTTCCCCAATGTATGCTCTTGGTTGGTGTCTTTGTTGAGGATCAGTTGGCTGTGAGTACATGGATTGATTTCTAGGTTCTCTGTTCTGTCCCATTATTCCATGTGTCTGTTTTTATGCCAATACAATGCTGCTTTGGTTACTATTGATTTGTAGTTTATAATTTAAAATCAGGGAGTGTGATGCCTCTGGCTT
The DNA here is from genome assembly GCF_000696425.1 of Galeopterus variegatus. NCBI lineage: Eukaryota > Metazoa > Chordata > Mammalia > Dermoptera > Cynocephalidae > Galeopterus > Galeopterus variegatus. The sequence continues at coordinate 23,298 of NW_007741827.1, read as the reverse complement.
TGGGCTTTATTTACTTATAATAAAAATTGCTTTGGCTATTTAGGGTCTTTCATCGTTTCATATGAATATTAGCATTGCTTCTCTATTTCTGTCAAGAAAGTCATTGCTATTTTGATGGGGATCACATTTGTCCTGTTTTCAACATAGTATTGGAAGTACTTGCCAGAGCAATTAAGCAAGAGAAAGAAATAAAGNTTCCTTTTTCCCTCTTTTTCCTTTTTTCTTAGCTCCCACTTATGAGTAGGGAGTACAGTATTTATCTTTCTGTACTTGGTTTATTTCACTTAGCATTACTTTCTCCAAGCTCCTCTATGTTGCTGTAAATGGCACAGTTTCACTCTTTTTTATGACTGAGCGGTATTTCATTGTGTATATATGTCACATTTTGCTTATCCAGTCATCCATCGATCGACATTTATGTTTATTCTGTAACTTGACCACTGTAAATAGAGCTGCAATAAACATGGGAGTGCAGGTATTCTTAGACGTGATGGTTTTCATTCCTTCGGGTGTGCACCCAGTAGTCAGACTGCTGGATTGTACGGTTCTGTAGTTTGTGGAGCCTTCANAGCAGCCAGGACCATGTTACAGGCAACATGCCACCCACTCAACTAAATTGATGCAAGAAGAATCACCAGTGGAGCCTGCAAGTAGAGGAAGAAATCTTTATCCTCATAGCCAACCCCAGAGTAATAGAAAGAAGTGCTCTACCAGGAGATCAAACATCCGTGAATACACAGTAGAACTACAAACAAACATGAAGATATGGCACCACTGAAGGAGTACAGTAACACAAAACAAGAAAATATGACACCACCAAAGGAATATAGTAATTCTCAAATACCAGACCCCACAGAACAGGAAACCCTTGAAATGTCTGAAAAGGAATTCCAAACAATGATCCCAAGAAAACTCAGAGATAAGAGAAGACCAATTAATTAGAGAACACAATGAAACAAGAAAAAATATCCAGAAAATGAAGGAGGGAATTTATAAAGAGATTAATATCTTAAAAAAGAATGTAGCAGAATTCCTGTAGCTGAAGGATTCATTCAGTGAAATAAAAAGCATAACTGAGAGCTTAAAAGCAAGTTTAAAAAAAGCAGAAGAAAGAATTTCTGATCTTGAGGATGGTCTTTTTGAAATAACTCAGCAGATAAAAAAATGAAAGAAAAAAGAATTTTTTATTTTTATTTTTTTTTGTCTTTTTTCCGTGTCCGGCAACGGATCGCAACCCTCAGTGTTGCCCCCGTACCGGACC
>NW_007741827.1:19773-21848 GCF_000696425.1 Galeopterus variegatus | reverse complement strand
TTTTTTTTTTACTATATAGTTGTTTAAGTTCCTTGTACATTCTTTGTTAGATTTAGGGTTTGCAGATATTTTCTCCCATTCTGTAGGTTGTTGTTACACTCTATTGATTGTTTCCTTTGCTATGCAGAAGCATTTGAGTTTGATATAATCACATTTATTTTTTTTCTTTTGTTATTGTGCTTTTGGGCTCTTGTTCACAAAGTTTGTGGCCAGACCTAGTTCCAGAAGTGTTTCCTATATATTTTCCCTTAGTAGTTTTAGATTTTCAACTCTTATATTTAAGTCTTTAATCACATTGAGTATATTTTTTTATATTGCGAATGTTGCAGGTCTAGCTTCATTCTTCTGCATATGGATATCCAATTTCCTCAGCACCACTTATTGAAGAGGCAATCTTTTCCGCACTGTAAGTTATTTTTTGCATTTGTCAAATATCAATTGGAAAATCAAGGTCAAAAACTGTATGATTATCTCAATAGATACAGAAAAAGCAATTGATAAAATTCAACATTCCTTCATTATAAAGACTGTCACAAATTAGGTGTAGAAGGGATGTATCTCAACACAATAAGAGCCATCTATTAGAAACCCACCACCAATATCATCCTGAATGGAGAAAACCCAAAATCTTTTCTCTTAAGAACAGAAAGAGGACAAAGATGCACACTCTATCCTCTTCTATTTAACAAAGTACTGGAGGCACTGGCTAGATTAATCAGGCAAGAGAAAGAAATAAAGGGAATCCAGATTGTTAAAGATGAAGTCAGACTTTTCCTATTTGCAGATGACATAATCCTATGTGTAGAAAAACCTAAAGACTCTATCAAAAAACTCTTAGAGCTAGTTAATAATTTCAGTAATATTTCAGGATAGAAAATCAATGTCCCCAAATAAGTTCCATTTATATTCTCCAATAATGAACTATTGGAGAAATCAAAAAAGTAAGTCCATTTGCAATAGTCACCAAAAAAATGAAATACCTAGGAATCAATTTAACCAAGGAGGTGCAAGATCTCTACAATGAGAACTACAAACCACTACTGAAAAAAATTAAGGAAGATACAAAAAGATGGAAAGACATTCCATGCTCTTGGACCGGAAGAATTAACATTGTGAAAATGTTTTTACTACCTAAAGAGATCTACAGACTCAGTGCAATCCACATCAAAATGCCAATGACGTTCATCACAGAAATAGAGAAAAACAATGCTAGCATTCATGGAACAACAAAGGACCCTGAATACCAAAACAATCCTGAGCAAAAATAAAATAAAGCAAGTGTCATAACACTACTTGACTTCAAATTATACCACAAAGCTATGGTAACAAAAGCATGGGTGGTACTGGCATAAAAATAGACACTTGGACCAGTTGAACAGAATAGAGAACTAGAAATCAACACAGAGACTGAACAACCAATTGATATTTGACAAAGGCAGTAAACCTTTTCATGGTTAATTTTCCTAGGACATCAGTGTCTATTACTAAACATCTAAATGTCTATTATTTTCAAAGAGGTTAACGTTTTAGCTTTATAATAAGCCTTGTAATACAGAAAGTTAATTATTTACCTTTTTACCTTTTCAGGATTTCATAGGTTATTCCAGGTTTAAATTGTTAAATACAAAATAGCTTGATGGGATCATGTTTGAAATTGCATTGAATCTGGAGGTAAAGCTAAGANAAATAAATAAATAAATAAATAAATAAAATAAAGCTGGAGTCATAACACTACTTCACTTCAAATTATACCACAAAGCTATGGTAACAAAAGCATGGGTGGTACTGGCATAAAAATAGACACCTGGACCAGTTAAACAGAATAGAGAACTAGAAATCAACACAGAGACTGAACAACCAATTGATATTTGACAAAGGCAGTAAACCTTTTAATGGTTAATTTTCCAGGACATCAGTGTCTATTACTAAACATCTAAATGTCTATTATTTTCAAAGAGGTTAACATTTTAGCTTTATAATAAGCCTTGGAATACAGAAAGTGAATTGTTCATATTTTTTACCTTTTCAGGATTTCATAGGTTATTCCAGGTTTAAATTGTTGTTAAGTACAAAAT
>NW_007741827.1:16827-17730 GCF_000696425.1 Galeopterus variegatus | reverse complement strand
CTAACCACCTCACATCACTCATGTGTAACCTTCTGCCCCAGCAGTGACATACCTGTCTTCTTCCTTCTGACATATACAAGGGTACTTGAAAAGTTTGTGGAAAAATGGCATTGAAAAATTCTATGAATCTTTCCAGGAACCTTATGAAATATCTTGTATGTGTTTGTTCAATTTCAGTATGTAGGTACAGTGGCTTCACAGTAGTTAACTAACATACTCTTGGGAAAGAACTTTTGTCATATAAACCCTTCTGCTTCTTTATAGTTCCCTTTGTCTGCAGTCTCACAGATTCTGCACATTTGCAGGGTTTCTGAGGTCAGCACTTTCCCCACCACTCGGAGTGAGTTTGTTGCATATCATGAATACAGTTAGACTCTTCAGTCACATTTCCATTCCATCCTGCTATCTAGTGACCTGCGTCATTTTTATGAAATATTTGTAAATTACAATTTACTCTTCATGNCATCTTTAGCTTTGTAAGAAGTTGCCAATATGTCTCTCGAAGTCACTGGCAGCTGCAATAAAAGAGTGTTTCTGTTCTGCCTCCCACCATCAATAGGTCTTGTTTTGTTTGTTTGCATTTTAGCCACTCCAATGCAAATGTAATAGTCTCATTTTGTTTGCTTGGTGATGATAAGCAATTGTGAATATGTTTTTCAGGCTTATTTGCCATCTTTATACCTTTTTGGGGAGGTTTCTGTTTAGACCTTTCCCCTTCTTCATTTGTGATGTTTGTTTCCTTATTGTTTAGTTTCACATGCCCTTTGTATGTTTTGATACAAATCCTTTTCCTAATATATGGCTTGTAACTATTTCTATTTCTATTGTCTATTGACATTGTTTTTCGCAGAGTACAAATTTTTAATTTTAACAAAATGCACTTATTCATTTTTCTTTCATGAC
>NW_007741827.1:13951-15106 GCF_000696425.1 Galeopterus variegatus | reverse complement strand
TTGATCATATTTTAAAATATAAGTGTTTTTATTATTCACATAGGATAGGCAAGCAGTACAGCTCAGACCCAAAATGAAGGAGGACTCTACTTTCACATTTTAAATTTAGGGTGAGAATACACAGGAACATATTACAAATGAAACACCAACACCTGGAACCGAGCTCCAGCACATGGCAGCAGAAGTGGTGCCTCCTCAGGACTCCACTGCCATCTAGGGGAGCCATCTGGTGAGCAAAAAGGAGCTTAGTGGCCCACCAGTCCAGTCTGAGGCCAATCCACTTCCTGTACCTGTTGTTTTCAAATGCAGGTTTGATTATTATTCAGGTGTGGTGCCACCTACACCTGAGGCGATGACTGCCATCGGAAAGGTAGTTTGTTATATTCACAGATCCCAAGGGATGTTGGCACATCATTCCAGGGGAAGGAAGACACGTGGGGAAGCACGAGGGTCAGTCAGGAGGCACAGTGAGCAGAGGGGAAACGTGCACAAGAGCCCGTGTTCTGGTTTCCATGGGAAGGGACTGGTGAGGTAGGGAAAGCAGGCTTAGGGTTGGCTAGTTTGATTAGTTTCAGTGGGCTCTGGGGCACAGGTTTGTCCCTAATGTTCTTGTACCTGACCCTGAGTGATTAGGGGCAGGAAGATAGTGGCTGGGTGTGTGAGAGACTGTCAAGGGAGGTGGCTGGTGCTGTCGTCTGGATCGGTTGATGTGCGTCTGCTGTGGTTTGGCTGTGTCTCCCAAAAGTACATGTGCTATAAATACAATCCTCAGTGCATCAGTGTTGGGAGTCGGGGCCTACCTAGTAAGAGGGAGCTGGGTTATGATGGAGAAGCCTTTATGAAAAGATTAATGCTATTATCATGAGAGGGGATTAGTTATCATTAGAGTGAGTTGTTATAAATCGGTTTGGGCCCTGGCACCTGTCTCTGTGTCTCACACTTGCTCATCCTTCCACCGAGTTCAGATGCAGGAAAAAGGCTGATGCTGGTGCCATGCTCTTGGACTTCCCAGTCTGGAAAGCAGTGAGCTAAATTAATTTCTGCTCACTATAAATCACCCAATCTCAGCTATTCTATCACAGCAATGGATATCAGACTACGACAGCATATATATGCACAGGGGACTTGCTTGTTATCTCTGAGAATAAGCTAACC
>NW_007741827.1:11587-12568 GCF_000696425.1 Galeopterus variegatus | reverse complement strand
TTGCATCTACATGAAGAAGTTTTGTATCTTAATTTATTTATTCATACATAGTTTGTCACCCTATATTGGTGTAGACTTCTTGACAGCGATCTGTCTTTTCTGTCTTCAAGTCTGTCAACACTGTTTTACATGTGTTAGAGAGCAGTGAAATCACTATTGTGATACATGGTATTTGTGACAATAACACTGCTCCCAGCTTGGTGTGCAGGTAGAATTCCGAGAAACATATTTTGTACATGAGTCATTCAACACAATTTTGCAGTATGTTTAGAAAAGGGCTCAAGGGAACCAGCTAGCCCCCTATTGCCCTTCTGCCCTCCACCACTTGAGGACACAGCAACAAAGTGCCATCTTGGAAGAATAGAGAGAGCCTCCAGCAGACACCAAGTCTGTTGGCACCTTGATCTTGGACTTACCAGGCCATAGAACTGTGATAAATAAGTTCCTGCTGTTTATAAAGAGCTCAGTCAAATGTATTTTATTATAGCTGCAAAAACAGACTGAGACACATAATAGTGACCAGGTAGTTTATGCATCGATTTACACTTATGTGCCACATGATACATTTAGGTCAATGACTAACTGTGTATACGATGGTTGTCTGAGCAATGNTTTTTTTTTTTTTAATATCACCTGTGGACATAGGACATAGGTGGGAATGGGACAGACTGAACCAGGATTTCCATCACGTTTTTAGGAACAGTGGACTTCAACGGTTTGGTTGTGGACTTCACCTAGGAAGAGTGGCCCCTGCTGGCTACATCCCAGAGATGTGATGCTGGAGAACATCAGTCTTCTGGTATCTGTGGGCGAGTCTTTCAACATTCATATACTGTATTAAATCAAAAATATGCAGAATTTTTCATATTCCACTTCTCTGCCTACCCTGATTCATATAATTTCATATACTGCTTATATCTTTGCATCTACATGAAGAAGTTTTGTATCTTAATTTATTTATTCATACATAGTTTGTCACCC
>NW_007741827.1:9573-10873 GCF_000696425.1 Galeopterus variegatus | reverse complement strand
TGTGTCATTAAACCCATCATTAAATGTATTACAGTGTGGAGACCACAGCCATCATCTCAATAACACTGTTTTCAATACGGCATGCAAGTTGCACTCTTAGAAACATCTTCTCTACGTGCGTATTGAAACTCTCCACTACAACTCTTACAGTATGGTCACCACATCCTTTCACTGAAATAACACTGTTCTCAATGTGGCATGCAGGTAATACTCTTAGTAACATGTTTTATGCAGATGTNGATGGTTGTCTGAGCAATGGGCTGTACTGTATAGGTTAGGTGTGTAGTATGCTATACCATCTAGGTTTGCGTAAGTGCACTGTATGATATTCACATGAAAAAATCACCTGAGGACACAGTTCTCAAAATGTGTTCCTGTCATCATGCAACACACGATTGTAATCTACACTGTTACAATATGGACTACAGGTAGCTCTCTTAGAAGCAATTNTAACACTGTTCTCAATGTGGCATGCAGGTAATACTCTTAGTAACATGTTTTATGCAGATGTAGGAGAATGAAACTAGACCTGTCCCTCTCACCATATACCAAAATATACTCAAAATTGATTAAAGAATAACTATGCATCCTGAAACAATAAAATTTCTTTTAAAAACATAGAGGAAACACTCCAGGAAGTAGGAATGGGTATGGACTTCCTGAATATGACCCCCAAAGCACACACAACCAAAGGAAAAATAAACGAATGGGATTATACTAAACTAAAAAGCTTCTGCACAGCAAAAGAAACAATCAACAGANAAACTAGGCCTGTCCCTCTCACCATATACCAAAATATACTCAAAATTGATTAAAGAATTACTATACATCTTGGCCGGCCCGGTGGCACACTGCTACAGTGCGCCGCTTGGGAGCGCGGCGGCGCTCCCACCGAGGGTTCGGATCCCACATACAGACCGGTTCCCGCTCACTGGCTGAGCGAGGTGCGGGTGCAACACTGAGGGTTGCGATCCCGTTGCCAGTCCCAGTCCTGTATGGGCGCGACACTAAGGGTTGTGATCCATTGCCGGACACGAAAAAAGACAAAAAAAAAAAAAAAAAAGAATTACTATACATCCTGAAACAATAAAATTTATTTTAAAAACATAGGGGAAACACTCCAGGAAGTAGGAATGGGTATGGACTTCCTGAATATGACCCCAAAAGCACACACAACCAAAGGAAAAATAAACAAATGGGATTATATTAAACTAAAAAGCTTCTGCGCAGCAAAAGAAGCAATCAACAGAGTGAAAAGTCAACCAATGAAAATATTCGCAAAATATACATCTGACAAAGG
>NW_007741827.1:7198-8543 GCF_000696425.1 Galeopterus variegatus | reverse complement strand
ATGTCCATCATCGGATGAGTGGATACAGAAAATGTGGTATATCTACGCAATGGAATACTCTGCTATAAAAAAGAATGAAATACTGCCATTTGCAGCAACACGGATGGACTTAGAGAAAAGTATCTTAAGTGAAACAAGTCAGGCACAGAAAAAGAAATACCACATGTTCTCACTTATTTGTGGAAGCTATAAATAAATAAATAAATAAATAAATATACAAATAAATGGTAGGGGGGTCAGAAGACACAAAAATCACAACAATTCCTTGAACTTGTTAAGACAAGTGAACACATATGATGTAGATGGCGGGAGGGTAGAGGGAGGGGGGAGAGGAATGGGTAAAGGGTCATGAAAAGCAAGTACAATGTACATTGAGAAGTTAAAATTAAAAACATATAATAAGGGCCGGCCCGGTGGCGCCCTGCTACAGTGCGCTGCTTGGGAAGCGCGGCGGCGCTCCTGCCAAGGGTTCGGATCCCACATACAGACCGGTTCCCGCTCACTGGCTGAGCGAGGTGCAGGGAGCTACACCAAGGGTTGCGATCCCGTTGCCGGTCCCGGGCTGGTACGGGCGCGACACTGAGGGTTGCGATCCGTTGCCGGTCATGAAAAAAGACAAAAAAAAAAAAAAAAAAAGGAAAAAAAAAAAACATATAATAAAATAAAACAATTTTGGGAAAAAATAAAAAAATAAAATAAAATAGAATAAATCAATGAGATCAAACATCAAAAACAAAACAAACAAAAAAACCCCCCAACTTGGGCTCCTGTTGCAGAGAAGAGCAGACTTTTAATAAATGGCAGTTATTCCTGCACCTTGGTGGTAGTTTTCTTTGGGAATGTGAAAAATTAAAACAAGGTTTGTATATAGTTTTATTTACATAATATTTTATAGGGAAACACTGAAATCAAAGAACATAATTTTACTAACCACTGCCCCCCAGTGGTAGAACGTGGCAAACCCCAAGGGAGAACACACTTGTGCCACAGTCAGAAGAGATTCCTCGGTGAGCTCCTGTGTCACAGCAGGAGCAGCCTCTTCGAGTGCTCTTCCCAGACATTCACTCCTCCCGTGACCGTGGACATTTGCAATCCTCCCGCAGAGCCACAACTCAGCAGCCACATGCTCAGGGGACACAAGCAGAATGATGCATGTGGCAGCCAGACCGCAGGCAAGTGTGAGGTTCACTGGGAGCTGGGTCGCTGCGGCCCAGCATGTCAGGCCAGATGTGAACTCAGAATCCTCCAATGTCACCTTCATGTCACGGGCTCTGAGAATTTGTCAGATGGGAATAAAGCAGCCTCTGCTCCTCCACCCACGTCTAGTGCTGCTCTGACCCTCCAA
>NW_007741827.1:5229-7125 GCF_000696425.1 Galeopterus variegatus | reverse complement strand
TCATGTCACGGGCTCTGAGAATTTGTCAGATGGGAATAAAGCAGCCTCTGCTCCTCCACCCACGTCTAGTGCTGCTCTGACCCTCCAATGGAATCCTGGGTGGGAGAGGGCTCCGGAGGGAAGCCGGGCAGAGCCCTGAGCTGCTGCGAGCAGGGCGGCCACGCTGCACCCACAGCGAGGACACATGCCATGTCCACCTCCTGTCTGGAAGTTCATGCAAATGCTTCCTGCATCTGAGTGACAGAAATGTCCCCACATGGGCATCTACCCTGCAGAAAGGAACAGGCCTGATGATTCTAGGAGAGGTCATGGGTGGCCAGAGCCCTGGCCTGGGAGAGAGCAGAGCATGGCCCCCCAGGCAGGGCCACTGTGAGGTGACAGTGCTACTGCTTCTGGAACCAGACCCCTTCCCTGGAGGCTCAGGGACAGCCTCTCCTCAGGTGTCTAACAAAGCCACGGCTGCTCCGTTCCCAGCATGCATGGTCCATGGCCAGAGCCTGGCCTCCCCCAGGCCGCTGTCCCGGTGCCTCCATCTGCCCCACACTCTGCTTTTCCAAGGATGCTGCTTGTGCTTATGAACAGGCTGTGAGGCCGGGAAGTGACTAGCACCCAGCAGTCCAGGGAAGGTGGGGTCTTCTCTGGCCACCACGTCAGGGTCCAGCCTGCCGAGCTGTGCCTCCCGCTGGTGGCTCCCTCACACTTGAGGCTGCAGGTGCATCCCCAGGTGCACATACCCTGCACTGGGTGGAAGGAGAAGATGCTACAGGAACATCACAGCCGCCGCCTTTTCACAGCCTCAGACAGGGGCTGAGGGAACTGCAGGTGCATCTCGCTCCTTCCAGGGACTGCTGGGATAAGAACTCAGCCCTCTCTTCTGGGAATTAAGCAATACAGGCCTCTGTGGAGTGACTCACGCCTTCTATCCATGCCTAGGCCCTCCTGGAGGCTGTCTGGCCTTGGCCGGACACATGTGGCTGAATTCCACCTCCGACGTTGACGAGGTATGACCTTCTCCCACGGTCACACACTCCAACGCATTCCTGTCCCTAGTGGACTATCCCTGCTGCACTCACTTGAAGTGTGATTGGATCGCAGGGCAGAACCCCACACAGGGGGCAGAGGCCCGCTCCTGAGGGCTCTCCTGTTCCATGCAACTCTTGGAGTTGGGGGCGGTATTCCATCTGTGCCACGCTCAGACCTGGGTTATTCCAAGCTCTGTCTGTCTTCAAGGGTGCAGTCTCTGGGTGGAATGCAGTGCAGTTCTGCAGTTTTCCCACTATGATGATGAGGAACCATTGTGTCTGCGGCTCTGATTTCAGTGAGGATGTATTTTTTTTTATTGCTATTGCTGTGACAGTTTGCCATTGCTGGACATGAAGGGGCAGACACAAGGCCAACAGCCAGCCTGGACCACACTTGGAAACCACCAAGGCCATGGGATTTGGTCAATCATAGACCAAGAGACCGAAACAAAATAATCTCCCACCATACACAGAGTCCACAGGAGAGACAGCGGCCAGCGTGGAGGCTCCCCCGGCCGGCTGAGAAGCCAGGGGTTAAAGGGGAACCTGCTGGAGTTGCTGGAGGACAGTCTCGGCCGGTACCTGCTGACAAAGCTCCTCAGCAGCCCACACTCAACAGATTCCACAAGGGTGGTTTTCCCAGACCCCGAGTGGCCAAAGAGCGTGAGCTCGATTCTTGGCTGGAGGTTCTGGGTGGGTCGGAGCTGCTGGAGGAAGAGTCCTCAGTGCCTGTGCTGAACAGGGATGGAAAAGAGCCTGCTGGTCACAGGGAAAGACTCAGATGATGATTCCTACGGTTCCTGATCATTCTTCAGCAATTTCTACCCAGGTTGCAGATATACTTTGTTCTGCCTCCATTGACTTTATTAGACAT
>NW_007741827.1:2440-3258 GCF_000696425.1 Galeopterus variegatus | reverse complement strand
TGTACACAAGATGTCCCTCGTACTGAAGAATTCTCCTGGGTCCCCCTGACTTCTGAGCATCTGCTGAGCATTTATACAGGAGAAAAATCTGCTTATAATTATCTGAACTTAAAACCTAACTGCATCTTACACATAACCTAGATAGTACTGGGGTTGCTTGGCTTAATATACATGAGTTTTCCAAAAATGAGACTATTTTATTNGTCAGGCTCTCTCTCCTACATCCCCTTCATGAAACTGACTTGTCAAGCTAACGATGTCGGCTAATAATGCTGTCAAGGTATCTCCCAGACCCACTCTGAACCTGCCCACTGCTCCTGTATTAGCACAACATCAGGCCAACAGCTTTCCTCACCTATTATGACAGCCCCTCCTGAGCCTCCCTGCGGGCAGCGCATCCACCTCCTACTCTGCCAAGCCCATCTTGCATGCTGCCATCTGACAGCTCCAGCTGCTATAGCAAAGTACCATAGGCTGGGTGACTAATTCCATTCATGAGGGCTCCTCCCATATAATATAATTGCTCCCAAAAGCCTCACCTCTGATGCCATCCTACTGGAATTAGAGTTTCAACATATGAATTTTGGGGTCACACAAACAGTTCACTGCCCCTTCAGGGCTTCTGTTTGTAAATGGAAGACAGATTGTACCTTGCATAGAAACCTCTGATGACCTAAATGTCCAGGGCAATTGGAATGTAAATTATGACGTGTCAATTCATATAACTTATTGACCTGGATGATGTTAATGTTTCATTGATTTATGGTCGCAGAATGAAGGGAAAGTTTTTAGAAGAATATAGACCTGAGGAATGGTAT
>NW_007741827.1:0-360 GCF_000696425.1 Galeopterus variegatus | reverse complement strand
GTCTGGTGTAATTGCACATGTGCACCCAGGTGTCCTGGGTTATGGACTTAAGTATGTAGGATGAGTGGCTCTGACGCATGGGCCCCCAGCCCCCAGGATGCCCCCAGAGGGCCAAAGGGAGGCCGCTACTGTTGCTGGAGGCTATTGCTGCAAGGTGTCGCTGCCAGTGCCCCCGGAATGCCCTGAGGCCACTGCTGCTGCTGCTTCTGCTGCTACTGCTGAGGACTGAGCTTTTGTCATGTGCTAATGGCTCCTGGGATCTTTCCCAATTACCTAGCGTGGACCTGCATGTGAGGGGTCTGGTGGCCCAGCCTGGCATGTGAGGGGTCTGTGACCCAGTCTGTACAATGGGTTTGTGGG
>NW_007741826.1:4702-23836 GCF_000696425.1 Galeopterus variegatus | reverse complement strand
GCAGAATGAAAGATATTTGGAAATTCAGGGTGTGAGGGAATGGGTTAAAATCTTAAAGTGGCTGTCATCAAGAAAATGATATTTAAGTAAAGATTTGAAGAAAACCAGGGAGTTATCAATATGGGTATCTGGGTTAAGGAAGTTCCAGGGCAGGAACAGCCAGTGCTACAGCACTGTCAGGATAGTGCCATGGGCTCTAGGAACAGCAGAGAGGCCAGTCTGGCTTTAGCAGAGTGAGAGAGGTGGAATATGTTAGGCTATGGTTTGGGGAGTAACAGAGGTCATGCATGGCTTTAGAGGCACTTTAAAGAACATTTTACTCCTAGGAAAAAGGGAAGATGCTGAAGTGTTTAGAGCAAAGGAATGACGTAATCTGACTCACATTTTAAAAATAATCACTCTTATTTCCTTGGATGTAGACTTCACATTTAAAAAATAATCACTCTTATTTCCTTTAGGAAATAGGTGAGCAAAGGTAAGAGCAGAAAGACCAGCTGTAACCAAGGAAATAGTGCTACAGGAGAGTAATGACAGTGGAGATGTTAAAATGTGGACAAATTCAGGAATACATCTAGCAAGTGGAGCCAGCAGGAGTTACTGACACTTTATTAGGATGTGAAAAATGAGAGAAATTAAAGATGATTGTCAAGATTTTTTTGTTTTTGTTTTTAACCTCCACAACAGAAAGGATGAAGTTACCATCACGTCAAATGCAAAAGGGGATTTCTGGCTCCCCAGGAGCAATTGATACTTCTGGTTTCTAGTCTGGCACATAAAAAGCTTGGAAGTCATCACTCTGTCCTGTTGAATAAAAAGCTGAATAAACTGAAAAATCAACAACTCATCTTACATCTGTCAGAGAAGTGATGTCAAAGTCATATCACTGTCCTCTAATCGGGAGAAAAAGACAGCTGAATATAGAGAATTTCAACTTAATGGAGCAAAAACCCATGAGCAGAAACCTCTGCAGGAACCAGGACTATAGGAAAACCTGAAATCCAGGAGAAAAATCCACTCAGCTTCTGGCAGAAGGAGAAGAAAAGTAACCCCTTTAAAATATGCTCAAGGATTCTGCTCTTCTTAACAGGGCCTGCCCTCAAGAGAAACTATTTTATCAGAACCTAATTTATCGGGTTTTTTTTTTTTTTTTCAGAGCCTAACCAAGCTGGGTGAAAGGAAAGTACCCAACTCCAGTCCTAGTGTTGAAGTAGAAGGATTGTCTTTAGATAAAACAAAGTCATCATCTCAATATAAGGATGGAAAAGATGGTGTTTGGAATTTTAGAAATGGAGACCGAATGAACGAGAGGAGTAGTATGTGATTGCCTGGCAGAAGTAATGGCCTATTTGAGTTTCATGGACATAAATTTGTAATGAGAACAATTAACAAGTTTAAGTGTTTTCTGTAGCCACATTCAGCCATATAGATGTAGGTCAAAGAATCGGTGCTGAGTCAGAGGTAGATAGACTTAAGCAAATGCGATGCAGCATAAGAGTTGCAAGTGAAAAGAAGGTGTTTGAAAAGCATGATTTTAATGATTGTCCATAAAATTTAAACAAAAGAGAAAGGATATTAAGAGGATGAGGGAGAGTGAAAAGTTGATAGGACCAATGGATTATGGGGTGGAGAATTGTTGAGTCAGAGTCTTAGAAAGGAAAACAAACATACATACACATATAGAAACTGGAGGCAGTGGTCAGAAAATAATCTGCAAAAAATCGATATTTCAGAGGGGTACAGTTATTGGTAATGAGAATATCTAGGGAGTAAGTGGCTGAAGTATGGTAAAGGACAAGATTTGGGGAACAAATTATTTTAAGGAACTTGAGGCCAGGTGAGTGAAGTGTTATCTACACCAAGAATTATGATACAAGTAATTGGAGAGAGACAGTGAGCCAGGATACAACTCATGGAAAAATGAGGAGGAATGATCCAGAGTTTGGGAGATCTCCACAATTGAAAGATAAAAGGTTAAACAATGTGCTATAAATTATAAAACTTAGGGTTTTGGGGGGGAGTTAAAAAATGCTCTAAAATATGAAATAAGATCTCAAAGAGATCCACCTCACCCCCATCCCCAGTGGTTCAAGGTCTAAGAGGAAAAAAATATGTAGTAGGCTGCATTAAAATTCCACATCAATATTTGGTAATCCAAAATTAATTACTTATATGAGGGAGGGTCATAATTTTGGGAGGTTAAATCAAAATAAAACTGTTTAATTAAACAGTACTGTTTCAAAAACACAAAGGCAAAGAGAACGGACATTATATGACATGTAATTGATAGTACGCTGAACTGAAAACGTCCCAAGTGATCATGAGGCATTATCACTAACTAACTCTCTCCCTTCTTCACGAGTGAAATAGAATATTAGTCAAGATAGAACCTAGCGATCCTTTATTGTGTGCGGTAGCTGGAGTGGTGATTTGAAGGGCTTGAGCAGAGGCTGAAAGTTAATCATCTGTTGACTTGTCCAAATTGGCTTGTGGAACAGCAACTTTTTTGCAGTATTTGATGTATTTCATCCTGACTATGCAAATCAAAGAAGGATTCCTGAAAGAGGGACATATAAATTTTAGTATTTAGAATGGAAAGTTTGTTTTGTTTTATTTATTTTTTTGACAGTGGACTCAAAAATATTTTCACTGACTTCCTCACTACAAATCAAGTAATGTCTCTCCACTCATTCTTGACTGAGAATGCTACTATTTTCTATACATGTCAACCTACATATGTTCTTGGAAGGAAGAAAAACTGTAATATTTTAATTTTCTTTTTTTTAACTAAAAAGACTCAAACTAATTTAAATATAGCATAATTTAGTTACACATGGCAAAACATGCACAAATCATTATTGAACAGCTTGGAGAATGAACACATTATTGTAACCACTAGGTTAAAAATCAAGTAAAAATCTAGAAAGTATGTAGTACCCTAGAGGCTTTCCTTGAACTCCATTTCAGCCATACTTTTCCCCTTAAAGGTGACCATGGTTTTGACTTCTTTCCCCAAAGTTTGGTTTGGTTTTTGAACTTTTAAATATAGTTATAAAGTACAAATAAGCAGAATTCTAAGACAACTCCTGATTTCCTCTTCATGGTGTATATGACCTGTACATTCCCCTCCCTTTGAGTGTAGAATAGACTTGTGAATGTGATGAGATTTTATTCCTATGATTAGGTTACTAATTAGTTTATTCCGACTTATCCAAATTGGAAATGATCCTTGGTGAGCCTAACATAATCAGGTGATTCTCAAGAACAACTGGCTTCTTTCTAAGAGAGAGTTTCAAAGTCACAGATGTTTTCCCACTGGCCTCGAAGACATAGACTGACTGCCATGTTATGAGAGGGCCATGTGGCTAGGACCTAAGAATGACTTGCAGGAGCTGAGAGCTAGCCAATAGCCAGAAAGAAAACATGGAACTTGGCTCTGTAATAGTGAGAAACTGAATTCTGTCACCATCCTGATTAAGTTTGAAGACCCCAAGACTGCAGTTCCAACTAACGTCTTGATTTCAGCCTGGTAACACCCTGAGTATAGAACCCAGCCATCTGTTCCTGGACTCCTGACCCATGGAAAGTATTAGTTAATAAAGGTATGTTGTTTTAAAATGCTAAATTTGTGACAATTTGTTTTGCAACAATAAAAAACTAATAAATGCAACATGTACTCTTTCCTGTCCAGCTTCTTTCATTTAGTAGTATATTTGTGAGAATTATCCTTGTTGTGAGTAGCAATAGTTTATTCATTTTTGTTACTTTATAGTATTCCACTGTATAAATAGAAATATGCTTCATATTATTTATCTGTTCTACTGTTGTTTCAAGTTTCACCTATTATATGAACTTTCCTGTACACGTCTTTCATTGCATATACACTGCTGGGTAGGAGTGGAATTGGATTTGTAGTGTATGTACATGTTTACCACTAATAGACACTGACAGTTTCCCAAAGCAGTTGTACAAACTACAAGCCCAAAATCAGAGTGAAAGTTTCGATTACTCCGTATCTTCACTGGTAATTGATATTGATCTTGAAATTTTTTTTGGTTGTTTGGTTTTTCAAAGTTTAGATTTCCTGGTGTGTGTGCCAAAGGATCTCATGGCAATGCTCCTTCGGACATTGTGAACCATCTTCTCCTTTGTCTTTTGTTTGGATCTAAGTACTAATTTTATTTCAAATTGTGCCATTGCCCTCTCTTTAGGACAGCTAACTACAGAAAGTAGGGATTTGACTTTTTGGCAAAGTACAGAAAAATTATTCTTTTTTAAGATTAACAGATAGCTATAATTACAAGGAAAAAGACAGAACCTGATTTAATTATGTAAATTGTTTTTTACCCCCAACCACTTCTCCAGAGGCTCTCTTGAGCTTTGCAGTTCACCCTTAGTTCTAACTCCTACACAGAGTGTAAGCATAGCCGTTATGCACAGACTTTAAAGCAAGTTTAACTCCATCTAAATATTTACTTGTTGGAATTCAAGTGGTAAGAGAAATACAATTTTTGTTAGTATAATCTTTGAACATTTTTTTCCTTATGCTATAGTTGATTCCAAATTTTAAAAAATTCTAAAACAATGAACTCTAAAAGAATGCAATATTCTAATTTTCATTTAATTGATAATAGAAACACTACAATATTCATAAAATCATGCTGTTCTTTATAAGAAAGATATCTTCATTTTCAAAAATATCTTTCTCCTAGCTTTATCTTTACTTCATGATAAGAAAGACTTACTTCATGAAAAGAAGGACATATCTAACATAAATCATATGATAACAATCCATGAGATAGAATTATAGAAATAACATAAGTGCCCTCATGTGCCCACTGTAGACCTCATCAATCTATATGTATGCCTTATTTGAAGCAGATTTCATGTATGATAAATGTTATGATTTTTTAAAAATGATTTGCTGTTGGATCCCCTACATAGCAAGTTGCCTAGGGGGTTAAAAACTATTCCATTTACACAATACTAGTTAATACATTTTTCAGGTACTCAGCTTGAGTATAAGGAAACATAGGCTTGTCATGTACATTTAGAAACAAATCATAGAATTTTATTTCCATAAAGGATTTTAGGTCTACAAAAGAGTATAAAATAACATAATAAGTACCAGCACATGCATCATTCACTTTTGACAAGGATGCCCACCAACGCTTATTTAATATAGTACTGGAACTTTTAGCTATAGCAGTTAAGCAAGAGAAAAGATAGAGGGCATCCAAATTGGATAAGAGGAAGTCAAATGTCCCTGTTTGTAGATATCATGTTCTTATACTTAAAAACCTAAAGACTCCACCAAAAAACTCTGACAAGTGATAAATGAATTCAGTAAAGTAGTAGGATACAAAATCAACATACAAAAATCAGTAGTGTTTCCATATACCAAGAATGACCTAACTGAAAACAAAATCAAAAACATAATCTCATTTACAGTAGCTACCAATAAATAAATAAATAATAAAATACCTAGGAATAAATTTAACCAAGGAGGTGACAGATTTCTACAATGAAAACTATGAAACACTGATGAAAGAAATTAAAGATAGCACACAAAAAAATGGAAAGATATTCCATGTTCATGGATTAGAAGAATTAATATAATCAAATGAACATACTACCCAAAGTGATCTACAGATTCAGTGCAATCCCCATCAAAATACCAACAGCATTGTTCACAAAATAGAAAAACAAAAAATCCTAAAATGCATATGTAACCACAAAAGACATCAAATAGTCAAAGCAATCCCAAGCCAAAAAAAAAAAAAAAAAAATTGAGGCATTACACTACCTGACTTCAAAATATACTACAAAGCTATAATAATCAAAACAGCATGGTGCTGGCATAAAAACAGAAACACAGACCTATGGAACAGAATAGAGTACACAGAAATAAATCCACTTATCTACAGCCAATTTTTTGGCACCTAGAACATACATTGGGAAAAAGAGAGCCTCTTCAATGAATGGTGCTGGGAAAACTGGATACCCATATGCAAAAGACACAAACTAGACCCCTATCTCTCACTATATACAAAAATCAAATCAAATGGATTAAGGACTTAAATGTAAGACCTGAAACTATAAAACTGTTAGAATAAAACATAAGAGAAACACTATAAGACATTGGTCTACGCAAACAACTTATGGAGAAGACTTCTAAAGCAAGGCAACAAAAACAAAAATACACAAATGAGATCACATCAAACTAAAAAGCTTATGCACAGCAAAAGAAACAATCAACAGAGCAAAGAGGCAACCAGAATCTGACAAGAAATTAATATCCAGAATATTCAAAGAACTTAAATAACTCAATGGCAAAAAAGCCCAAATAATTCTATTAAAACATGGGAAAATAACCAGAATAGACATTTCTCAGAAGAAGACATACAAATGGCCGACAGGTATTTGAAAAATACTCAACATCAGTAATCACCAGAAAAATGCAAATCGAAAGCACAATGAGATATTATCTCACACCAGTTAGAATAGCTATTATCAAAAAGACATAAAATAACAAATGCTGGTGAGTATGCAGAGAAAAGGGAACTCTTATGCACTGTCGAAAGGAATGTAAATTAGTACATCCATTACAGAAAACAGTATGGAGATGCATCAAAAAACTAAAAAGAGAATTACCGTATGATCCAGCATTCTCACTGGTGGGTATTTATTGAAAGATAAAGAAATTAGCATACCAAACAGATATCTGCACCTTACGTTTACTGTAGCACTATTTACAATAGCCAAGATATGGAATTAACCTAGGTGTCCATCCACAGATGTATAGAATACAAAAATGTGGTGTACATACACAATAGAATACTAATCAGCTATAAAAAAGAACAGAATGAGATCCTTTCATTTCTGGCAACATGAATGAGCCTAGAAGACAGTATGTTAAGTGAAATAAGTCAGGCACAGAAAGATAAACAATACATGTTCTCACTCATATGTACAAGTTAAAATGTTATGAGTTGAACTTTTAGAAGTAGAGAGTAGAACTGTGTTTATTAGAAGCTGGGGGGAGTAAGAGGGGTAGGGGGAGTGTGGTTAATGGGCAAAAAATTACAGCTAGATAGGAAAAGTAAGTTCTAGTGGTGTACAGTGGTGCTAGGTATCTATAATTAACAATAATTTATTGTGTGTTCTCAAATGGCTGGAAGAGAAGAGCTTGAATATTCTCATCACAAAGAAATGATAAAATGTTGTGATGATAAATATGCTAATTACCTTGATTTGATCATCATAAATTGTATACATATGTTGAAATATAACTATGTACCCATACATATGTATAATCAGTATGTGCTGATTAAAAATATGAATGCCTTTTATAAAAAAAACAAAAAACAAATTTTAACATTTAGTCATATGTGATATAGAAGTGTTTGTCCAACAAATAAAACATTACAGATGTTTGCATTCTTCTCTCCTTCCAAAGAGAGCCTTTATCCTGAATTGGTTTACCTCATCCTTGAGAATTTTTAAAATCTTGGATGCAGCTTCAAAATCGTCTTCTTTTTTAATTGCTGACATAATAAAAATAGTTTAAGGTTAATGGAGAATATAAAGACGGAAACTGAAATCATCTCCAACCATCCCTGAGAGGTGGTAAGTCAACTTACCCAAAGTGTATAAGGAGAGAACTAGGAGAAAGAAGACCAGGGTCTTGACCCCGCTCTTCCATAAACCAGTCAGCGGTGTGATGAGGCAGCGCACAAACGGCAGGGCAGCTCATGGAGGAATCATCCAGAAGTGTTTTGCTTGGCTGAAGTGTTTTAATACAAAAATTGTGAATGTCTTAAACTTAACCTTCCTTTACTGTTTACCATAAGCCTTAAGACTCTCTTTGTGTTACATTGAACCACTTTGAGTTTAATTTCTCCTAGTTTAAGTCCTTTTTGTTAGATAACTCCTGACCAAATTATTTAAACTCTGTTTACTTGAGTTTTCCTATCTATCTTGCGAATGAGTTGAACATGGTGACTTCTTTGATCACAATTTCTTGAAAACCTTCTACAGGAGGTCCACGTTCTTTATCACCGGTAGATACTTAATATACGTATATTGCTGAATTAATGTACGTATATTTTTCCAAAATTTATGCTTCAAAAAATAGGATGTTATTGTTGAAGATGCTAAATTGCTTGCATTACTGATAGATAATTGATTTGAAAGCCAATGATTCATGGGTTGAAATGGTCTTTGGGGTAGCCCTAAACAGATCATAGAAGTTATGACCAAGTCTCTGTATATACACGTGTGGGTGTGTGTCCTCAAATGCTTTCAATTACACGTACAAAATCAAGTTAGAAATCACTTTCTATTATATCTATTTTTGATAAGCTATATGATAAATACATTTTCAGTGATATTTCTAGCATAAAGCACACTCTCTTTATATACTTAAGAGAAAATTCAGGGAATTTTGTAACAAAGAAAAATATTTTACAATGAAAATAAACTTTCTCAAATTCACTGTTTTGTATGCTATAATGATTCCATAACATTTACTAATATTAAACTTATTTTTTGTTCCCTTCCAAGTCTGTCATTATACTCTAACAAAGTCTATTACTACAAGCTTCATTCAGATCATAAATTTCTGCCTTCATTTTTCCCTGCCCACACACTCTGAATGCTATATGCTTTCATTCCCACCATATCCTTCTGCTAAGGAAGACATTCTTAAACTTCAGAGTATATTATAATTAACTGATGGACTTGATGAAATACAGATTGCTGGGTCAGACCCCAGGAGTTTCTGATTCACTAGGTGTGGTGTCTGATTCCATTTCTTATGTTTCACTCAGGACACATTTCAAGCCTCACCACTCCTTTAACTCTTTCCGTCCCATGTCTGGGCACGCTGATCAGAAAGCCTGAGTGTTCCTTTCTTTTGCACTGGTGGGAAGTTCAATCTAAACAATTATTATTGCAAGCCTCACCCCCTAACTTCCATAAGAACCCAAGCCAGTCTCCAAGACATTTTTGAACCAGATCGAGGGTGTGCCCTGATCTCAGAAGGCCTAATTATGTGAGTTTTTAAATGTACTTAGTATGTGTGTAGCATCATCTATCTTGACATACAAGCAAAGTTTTGGGTAGGGGCTCCACCCTATATCTTTAGATGATCGTGGAACCCAAGGATTTAATTTCTAGGAAGTTTACAAGTCATGATGGTATTGGTCAAAGGACCACATTTTAGAACCATTGTTCTAAGGAGTCACACCCATCCCATTCCCAACTGATCCATTCACAAAATGCATCCAAATATCTCTTTTCTTAAAGAAATCTATTCTATCTCATTCTGTAATTATTTCCTTAGTAAGCATTTTGTGTCCCTAAATAATGTCCAATCTCCTTAGGAGCAGATACCATACACTAACTTTATATTTGCTTTAGCTCACAGCATTGTACTAGGTTCATAGAATTATTCACTCATTTTCTCATTCCATGTGTGTACTAAGGTTAGTGGAGAAAACAGAGATTTTTTTTTTTTTCCTTCTTGTCTTTTTTCATGACCGGCAACAGGATCGCAACCCTTGGTGTCATGCCTGCACCGTGCTCAACCAGTGAGCGGACCGGTCTCTATATGGGATACGAACCCTCAGCAGGAGCACCGCTGCGCTCCCAAGTGCTGCACTCTACCGAGTGTGCCGCCGGGCCGGCCCAAAAAAACAGAGATTTTAAAAATCGGATTCCCGGTCCTCCAATGAGTATATATTCAAGAGATTTGGATGGAAAGAAAAAGTCTGGGTAGAAGGAAATAGAAAGGAAAATAGAATGAGATTTACATAAAAATTATAATGTAATCATTGTATTAGATATATCACAGCAACTTATTTAAGTTTTACTGAATTGTTGCATGGTAAGTATGTATTATTTTCAACTGGAAAATCAAGAGTTCATGAGGGAGATCCAGTAATTAAACCCAGATCTGCATTATTACAATGACATTTATTTATTTTTAATGACACACCATATTTTATTCCACATGATAGTCAGAGTACATTATGTTAAAACCACAGACTTTTTATATAGAGGTAAGGAAATCATTTTTATAAAATAGAAGATTTGTGGTAGAAAGTAGTGCAAAATAAGATTTTTTAAAATTTTCTTTGTAAATTATTATAGATCCACAGAATGTGGCAAAAACAACACAGAGAGGTTCCATGTACTCTCTTTACTCAGTTTCTCCCAATAGTAGCATTTTACAGAACTACAACACAATAATCCAAGACAATAACATTGGTACAATTCACGATCATTATTCAAGATTGCCCCAGTTTTACATGTACTCATTTGTGAGTATGTGCGTGTGTGTATGCGTGCATGTGTGTATATGTGTGTACTTCTATGCAATTTTGTCTCGTGTAGATTCATGTAACCACCACCACACTAAAACTGTTCCATTATCACAAAGAACTCTCTTGTGTTAACTTCTATAGTTATATCCACTCCCAGAGTGGCTGCAACATTTGACATTTTCATCAGCAATGTATGAGTTCCAAATCCTCCCCAGCATTTGACATTGTCACAATTATACCTTACTAGTTTTTATGAGTAATGAAACTTCACTGAGGTTTTAATTTTTGTTTTTCTAATCACTAATAATATTGAACATATTTCCATGTGCTTATCTGTCATGTGTTTATTCTCTTTGGTGAAATATCTGATTATTTCTTCTGTCCATTTTTCTATTTGGGTTGTTTACTTTCTTAATGGTAAGCTTTGACAATTCTTTAAATGTTCTGCATATGAGAGTGTTGTCCTATATGTTGTTTGCAGATTTTTTCTTCCCTGTACCTTATTTTCTTAGCTTCTTAATAGGACCTCTGGCAAAGTAAAGGTTTTTAATTTGTATAAGTCCAATTTATTGATTTTCTTTTTCTTCTCTGGATCATGCTTTCTTTTCCACATGTAAGAACTCTTCACCAAGTTCCAGGTCTCAGAATTTTTTCTATGTTTTCTTCTAAAAGTCTCGTAGCTTTACAATTTTCATATAAATCCATGATCCATTTTATATTAATTTTTCTACATTGTTTGAAGCTTATGTTGAGGGTAACTTTATTTAGGCTAGCATTATAATTAAGGCAGCAGCATTTGTTGAAAAGAGTAATCAGTTGGCCATAATTGTGTGGGGTTATTTCTGTGTTTTCAATTTCATTAATTCATTTGTCTATCCTACTAGTATCATATAGTCTTGATTACTAGTGCTACACAGCAAGTCTTAAAATTGAGTAGGATGATTTCTCCCACAATTTTTCTCTTTCAAAACTGTTTTATCTTATCTGTTTTACAATAAGATTGTTTGTATCTACAAAAATCTTCCTGTAATTTGGATAGGATTTGCATTAAAATTGAGTATGCATTAAATTAATCATAGATCAATTTGGCAAGATTTGATGTCATTGTTATGTTGAGTCTTTCAATATATGAACACAGCATGTCTCTCCATTTATTCGGTTTTTATGTATGTCTTTCATAGTGAATTTGTAGTCATTAGCATACAGACCCTGTACATGTTTTCTTAAGATTATACATAAGTATTCCATTTGTGGCAGATTGGGGAGTGGGGTGATTGTATGATCTTGTATAATGTAATCTTGCTAAACTCACTTATTAGTACTGGGATATTTTTTTTTCTTCTTAGATTCCTTAGGATTTTCTGCTTAAGCAATCATTCCATCTGCACATAAGAAATATTTAATTTCATCCTTTCTAATTGTATGCCTTTTATTTTATTTTCTTGCCTTATTACACTGGCTAAGACTTCCAATACTATGTTAAGTAAAAATAGTCTGAGCAAATATCCTTGACATTTTTTTAATCTTAAGGAAAAACCCTCAATCTTTCACCGTTAAAGTATGGTGTAGCTGTGGGTGTTTGGCATATATACTTTATGAAGTTGAGGAAGCCCCTGTATTATTAGCTGACTGAAGGAAATAAGGTTTTGTCATACAGTTATGATCAAACAGTAGAGGGCATTAACTGTTAAGTTATGGAATTTGAAAATAAATTAGGCAGAAAATTGAGAGCTGGTAAATGTTGTCAAGCAAGTAGCTAATGGATATGGCATATTGAAATGTGAAAGAACTAGATACAAGGAGGTCAAATTGAAGAACAGTTACAATAGTCGAGGCATAAGCCTGAAAGGATCAAATTGGATATGAGTAGAAGTAAAAGAGGGAATCTAGATGGAAAATTTGAGCTACAAATGAAAATTCGGGCTTATAATTATTTGTGAAAAAAGGGTTCTTTTTTTTTTTTAGTGGATGGCTCTAACCAAAGGTTTACTAATAACAGTTTTATGCTGTATATACGTATCTATAATTAAATAATTTATTTATAATTGTTTTTAAGTAATCCAGTAAGATATTCGGTTGAACTACATGATTGAACTACATAAAATTGCCAATATCTATTTTTGACCTACAGTAGGTTAAAATGACAAATTTTTGCAATTCAAGTGACAATTTTTTGTGGTTCAACCTAATTTTACAGATTCACAATCCCTTACCTAAAAACTTTCGTGTCAGATAGGTTGTATAATTCATATATATACACATATACACACACACACACACACACACAAACATATATTTGTATTTGTGAATATGTATGATCTGTGTATAGACAGATAAATAGTTTTTAGAAAAGAAATAATATATTCATATTGAATATTAATTACCACACTGTAGTCTGGGGCAGCACCCTATGATCAAGCACATTAAAACTCTTTAAGAAAAGCTTATTGATAAACACACTGAGTATAATAAAGTCATTAAATAGCCTCACTTCAATTCAGAACAGATTTTGCTATCAAATGTGTTACTTTTAAAATTTGCTTTTCAGAGCTTTTTAGATTTCACAACTGCAGAAAAGGGTTTGTGGGCCTATATAGACTATCTCAGGTGCTATAAAGATTGTATTTTTAAATGCACATATTTTGCACACATATAAATATTTCAATAATTTATTTATATTTGACTTTTATAATAAAATAATATTTTTTGTTTCTTTTTCTTTGTGGTAGGGTAATTAAATGTTATTGCTTGGTTAAACAATTCAAAATCAGAAATCATGACCTACCACATCCTTAGAGAGAGACCTATTGTATCAGTGAGCAATGCAATATACACACTTGTAATTCAAAAGCACTGAGGCAAAAACTGTCAAAACAGTACTAAAATTGACAAGGATAGTTCATTAGTCTAGGAACTGATGCGTTATAAACCAGTTGGTGATCAGCTTAATAATTTAAATAAATTTGAACTTTATTTAAAAAACTACACTCGCTGTTGCAATTAAATTTCAAATCATGTCTGAAAGAAAGGTACATGCAATTGTGGGCATTGATCAAGAAGCTAAACCTATTGCCTTTCAGAGCAAAATAATCAATATCAAATTTAAAATATTATTGTTTTAATTGAAAATTTCCTCCTATGTTCTCAGTATTGACTTTTGAGACTTAACAGTGTCAATAAACCAATTTTTTGTTCATTAACATAGAATTAACTTATGAACACTTCGACATTCTGAATGCTTAAATAAGACAAAAAACATTGTTTCACCTGTAGTTGGAAATATATTTCACTTCCTGGAGTTATTTCTCCTGACTTCTGAAATCCATTCATGCATGCAGAATAGTTTTATTATTTATACTTGACATTGCTATTCTAACAAGAAGGCTGTTCTAAAGTTTCTTACCTGGTAAAGATTCTGTAAAAAACCTTTATCTTATTTCTTTTTTAACATTATAATTATATGGTTGTGTAGGAATGGAAGTACATGTGTGAATGATATGTTATAATTTACTGGTACAGAAAATTTTACCTGGAGGTGGAATGTTAGAGTAACATAAAACCTAAAATGTGTGGAATTGTCTCAGAGGGTAGGCAGTTGGTGGCAAAGAAATAGATACTGTAGCAGGGAAACTGATAAGGTTCTTGGTAAAATCATTTCTTTCATTAATACAGAAGGCGAACCATGTTCCCACTAAGCCTATTACTTATTCTAGAGGAATTTGTTGGCAAAAGTTACAAAGATGGTATGTGATCATTGCTTTTAGTAAACGTACAAGGGGAGATGAAGTTGGGGAAGAATTAAATAATTTGGAGAAAAAGAATGAAGGGGAAATAGCCCAGTTAAGAAAAGGTTTTTTTTGCTTGCAGCCATTTTTATTTTCATTTTGCCACAAATTGTTCACAATTAAGCTCAGGAATAAGGAGATGTATATGGCATAGAGATCAGTAAGAATAATATTCACCAACAATATTCACTCAAGAACCATGACAAAATGAAAAGTTTGGCTGCAATTATTTATAGAAGAGATTTAAAAGGAAAAACAAAAACCAAAAACAGAAACTAGCTAAGTCTCCAGAGAATTTTATTGTCAAAGAAAGCGCAAGCCATACCTGCAAAAATGTTCTGAATTGCTGTATCTCTAAAGTAATCCCAGCTTCCAAAAATGCACCAGCAAAATGCAGACTTTGAAACCTATGGTTCTGGTGAGGCACTTTTGATCATAAAGACTAGAACAATATTCTAGCAGAAGAGGGGACAACAAGATAGAGGGAACCAGAATATTTTGAAGTACCTATAAAGCAGGATTTATAGACTTTAGACCTATATCCAGATTGTTCCATGGGAGAAAAATAATTTGTCTGTGCCAATTCTTTTTAGGGTGATGGTATTTTTATTAGAGCTGCATAACACGCACCCTAGAAGTGCAAAATGAAATTGCCAGATTATAGTAAATACATTTAAGACCAGTCAATAGATTGATAAAGAAAAAGAGAGAAAGGTAGTTGACTAAAAACAGAAAAAAAAGGGATGTTTACTCTGAACTAAAATGGAATAAATTGGGCAGAACAATGCTTCCACAGATAAACTAAAAATTAAAAATAATTAAATGAATGAATTAATAAGGCATTTGAGAACTATAGACTTGAAGAAACAAGGTCACAAAGTAGGCAGAACCTTTCTATTGTGATCTCTTCTGCTTCTGGGTGCCAGGCAAGAGGCTGAGAATCCAAGTCACTCATGATGGGGGACAATATCTTATTTTTAAAAACTAGCAGAGTTTCTGACAGTGTTATTAATACAAGACCTCAAAAATTAGACACTGGAGAGAAACCCAGTGAAAATTGAGGGGCAGAAAACTGAATATGATACTAGGTCGGTTTTCCCATTAAGATATCTATAAAATCCAAAAGCTATTCAGAGCAAGAGGCTAAAAAGTTAGAGAAAGCCTTTTAAAAGCAGAGCAAAGACTTGCCTCTGCCCAGGATGTAGAAATCTGGAAAGAATGTCACTCACTCTAAACACACCACAAAATCTATAAAATCACAGTTTTTTTTTTTCAATTCTTCAGAGAACTGATGTCAGAAAGCATCCCAGTAGCCTATAATCTAAAGGAAGATAGCAGCCCAAAAAGGGATGGGGCTTGAGCACTAGAAAACAAGTAATAGATCATAGGAGGAAGATGAACTAGTCACACAAATGAGTAAAAACCATTCCAGTGAAATTTTTAATTAATTTCTAAAATCTGAGTGGTGGCTAGCATGAAAATATAAAACTCAAGAAGTCACAGACACAAAGGAAGACTGGACTGCTTATAGGCTCATCTCCATGACCTCTAGTAGGCAACCGCATGAAAAATCAGAGGCAGGACAGAGACCTGTGGGAGCCTCCTTCAGTGGTGCATTTCTGGAGAGGAGAGGATTATAGCTGCATCAAAGGTGCAAAGTCCTCTCCTAAGTAACAGCAGATTTAGCCCTTAGAGGAAGAGCAGCAGAAAAACAACCCACTATGAAGAAATTAAACAATCCAAGGAACGAACTCAGATATGACGCAAATGTTGGGTCAGATAGTGTGCTTAAAATAACTATAAGTGATATGTAAAATACTGTAGTACAAAAGATGGACAACATAAATAAAAAGATGGGAAATTTCAGCAGATAAATTTTAGCAAGAAACATTTAAGAGAAAAAACAACAAACAAATAAATGTATACATCTAAAAATATCATATTTAAATTGTTGAAAAGCAACACTAAAGAATAGTCTCATCACATACCAAAGAACAAAGATAAGAATTACAGCAGATTTCTTGTCAGAATCTGTGAAACTTAGAAGACACTGGAAAGGCATTATAAAGTGTTGAGAGATTAAAAACTGTCCATTCACAATTCTACACCCAGTGAAATAGGTTTCAAAATGAAGGAGAGGTCAACTTCTGGGAAGATGTCAAACTAGAGGTGCCCAGAGCATGTTCCTCCTGCAGAAGAAAATCAAAATGGGTCCACCACTACCACTGCCACCGTTGCCAGAGCCACTGTCCTGTCCAAGAACTGTCACCTATTGCAGAATAGCTCCAAACAGACCAGCATTCTTGTGGGTTGCCTTTCACTGCAGCCATGGACTCCACAGATGCATGATGTAGCTGAAACTACTGATGCCATTACTGCTGCCATGAATTAACCCCACTCCACCAAAGACACTGCAAACACAAGGGAGGCAGATATAGCCACCAGTGCCCCTGCCACCCACAAGGTAACCCCAGGACCACCAAGGACACTACAGACACCAGGAAAGCAGTTGCTGCTGCCACTGAGGATACCATAGCTGTGTGGAACTCCGCTGTGGACACTGCAGCCAAGCAAGTAGCTGCTGCAACCACCACTGCTATAGTCACCACCACCAGCATCACCAGGCAGCCTCCACTGTGGTGCAAGGAGCCAGCCACCACTGGAGAAACCACTGTCACATGGGAAGTCAACCAAAGCCACCTCCACAACCATTGCTGCAGCAAAGGCTTTCTGCTACTACAGCAGCACAACAACAGCCACTGCGACTGTGCAACTGGGCCACTGGCCACTTAACTGCATTGACACAAGGGAGATCACCAGAGAAGTCCAGGGAAGGAGAGTAATAGAAGAAGTATGTGCTCTCCCAGATGACCAGACATCAATGTAGAGATGCATAAAAATACTAGATATGCATAAAAATAAGAAAATATGAGTCCACCAAAGGAGTACAATAACTATCAAGTATCAGACCTCATGGAGCAGGAAAGCCTTTAAATGACAGAAAAGGAATTCTGAGTAAAAATCTTAAGAAAACTCAATGAGATACAAGAATACACAGTTAGATGACATAATAAACTGAGCAAAACTATCCCAGATATGAAGAAGGAAATTCACAAAGAGATTAACATTTTAAAAAAGAAGGTAACAGAACTCATGGAATTGAAGGAGTCATTCAAAGAAAAAAAAAAAAAAAACACAACTGAGAGCTTAAACAGCAGGTTAGAGCAAACAGAAGAAATAATTTCTGATCTTCAAGACAGTCTTTTCAAAATAACTCTGGAAGATTAAAAAAGAAAAAGAAAAAAAATAATTTTAAAATTAAAAAACGAAGACAATCTAAGAGAGAAAGTAGACAACCTTCAGTACACAAACATTTAAGTCATGGGTACTCCAGAAGGGGAAAAGAAAGGAAAAGGTATTGAGAACATAATTAATGAAATAATAGGGGGAAACTTCCCAGGTGTAGGAAGGGACAGAAAACTTCAAATTCAGGAGTCTCAGAGATTCTTAAACAGACTCAATCCAAAAAGGTCCTCTACCAAGGCACATTATAGTCAAACTCGCAAAACTCAAAGATGAAGAGAGAATCCAAAAAACAAGAAGACAAAAATGTCATGTCACCTATAAGGGAGTCCCCATCAGACTAACAATAACTCCAGAGAAGCTCTACAGGCCAGAAGAATATGGGATGTTACATGTGAAATACTAAAAGAATAAAAGCTGCCAGCCAAACTATCCTTAAAAAAATGAAGGAGAAATAGTGTATTTCCCAGACAAACAAAAACTACAAGAATTCATCACTACATGACCAGCCCAACAAGAAATTCTCAAAGGAGTACTGCATCTAGAATCCATAAAATGATAATCACTACCATAATATACAAGAATGAACAAAACCCACTAGAAGAACAAAAGTGCAAATGAGAAAGAGAAAGAAACTGAATCTTATCACCTCCAAAAGCCAACAAACACCAAAGACAAGCAACAAAGGGGCAGGCAGTGGAAAGATATTTAAAACATCCAAATGAAAACTGATAAAATGCCAAAAGTAAGACAATACCTTTCAGTAACAACCCTAAAAATAAATCAATTAAATTCCTTACTTGAAAGACACAGACTTGCTGATTGCATTTTAAAAAGCTAGACCCAACTATATACTGTCTGCAAGAGACTCACATCACCTGTAAAGACACACACAGACTAAGAATGAAGGGATGGAAAGAGATGTATGACACAAATGGAAAGGAAAAATTATCAGGAGTGGCTATTCTTATATCAGATAAATGAGACTTGAAACCAAAAACCATAAAGAGACAAAGAAGGCCATTACATGATGTTAAAGTTATCTATCCAGAAGAACACATAACAATCATAAATACATATGTACTCTACATCAGAGCACCCAGATATATAAAGCAAACACTACTGTATCTAAGAAAACAGACCCAAATACAATAATAGTTGAGGACCTAAACAACACTCCCTCAACACTGGGCAGATCTCTAGGAAATAAATCAACAGGGAATTACAGGATTTAAACTACACTTTACACTAATTGGAATTGGCAGATACCTACAGAATACTTAATCCAACAACCACAGAATATACATTCTTCTTATCAGCACAAGGAACATTCTCCAGGTTAGACCACATGTTAGGTAACAAATCAAGCCTCGACTAGGTTTAAAAAAAGTGAAATCCTTTCAAGTATCTGCTCGGACCATAACAGATTAAAAGTGAAAATCAATAACAAACAAAATTCTGGAATCTATACAAACACATGGAAATTAAGCAACATACTCCTGAATGGCATAGGGGTCCAAAAAGAAATTAAAGAGGAAGTCAAAAAAAAAATGTTGAAACTAATGAAAATAAAGACACAGCATACCAAAACCTGTGGGATGCTTGAAAACCAGTACTAAGACAGAAGTTTACTGAAAGAAATGCTTACATCAAAGGAATAGAATTATTTCAAGTAAATAACCTAATGCTATATCTCAAAGACCTGGAAAACAAGAACAGTC
>NW_007741826.1:0-944 GCF_000696425.1 Galeopterus variegatus | reverse complement strand
TGTGCAAAATCAGCATAATCTGTTGTTTCAACACTGTTCACTGTTGAAATAAACAATAGAATTTAAATTAATAGAAAGAAATACGGTGTTCACGAATTGCAAGATTCAATATTAAGATAACAATCTCTCTTATTTGTATCTATAGATTGGACATGATCTCAGTGAAAACACCAGCCGGGTTTTTTGTAGAAATCAACCAGCTGTACTAAAATGTATATTGAAAGGCAAAGAAAATATAATACCCTAAAAAACTCACTTTAAAAACAACAACAACAAAGTCGTAAGACTCACACAACCTGATTTTAAGATTTACTACACAGCTATAGTAATAAAGAGAGTCTGGTATTAGCATAATGATCCACAAATAGAGTTTAAAAAAATAAATAACAGAATAGAAGCCCATACATAGGCCCAAGCTTATATGGTCATATGATTTTTTTTAAAGGCAACAGAACAATCTTATACAAAAGAGAAACTTTCAACANAAAAAAAAAAAAAAAAAGGAGAGAACAGAAGTGAGGTTTCCACAGGTGGGAAAGTGTGAGAGGGAGGGGTGTTAAGGGAGGAATTTGTACACGGCCATGAAAATTGATTACATTGTATAATGTTGAATATATTAATTACCATGATTTGAGCATCACATATTGCACACAGGTAATGATATTCAACTCTGTACCACAGCACGTTTTATTCAACTATGTTACAATAAAAAAATCCCGTTAGACAAAAAAAAAATTGAGAGCATTTATTGCCAGCAGACCTTTACTAAAAGAATTATTAAAGGAAATAATCAAGCGTATTAATGTGATACCAGAAACTTGCATCTACAAACACATATAAATATCTCTGGATAAATTTTAAATAGCTGCAAGTATAAGTGATGTTTTAAATTAATTTTAATTGCTCTAATGTATAACTGTTGAAACAAAAGGAATAGCAATGTA
>NW_007741825.1:23076-23838 GCF_000696425.1 Galeopterus variegatus | reverse complement strand
GCAAAATGCATAAATTTTACTTTATGAAAATTTAAAACTTTTGCAATTTGAAAGATATCATCAAGAAAATGAAAAGACAAGTCACAGAATGAAAGTGTTTGCAAATCATATATATGAACTTGTATCAAGAACATATAAATAACTCTTAAAACTCTACAATGAACATAAAAAGAAATTCAGTATTGTTAATCATTAGGGAGACGCAAGACAAAACTAAAATAAAAACCACTTCATACACATAGAAAGCCTAAAATTAAAAAGACAAATAATAACAATTGTTAGCAAGGATGTGGAAAATTTGAACTCTCCTCCATTGCTGGTGGGATTGTAGAATGGTTCACCAGCTTTGGAAAACATTTTGGCTCTTTCTTAAAATTTTAAACATACAGTTACCATATGACCCCAAGTCCCACTCTTATGAATATTCCCAAGAGCTAGAGAAACATATGCTCACAAAATAACTTGTGTACAGTCCAATTGATCATCAACTGAGGAATGCATAAACAGTTGTATATGTAAACAAGGGACTATGGTTTGGTAATAAAAATGAGTGAAGTAATGTATATTACAATATGAATGAACCTTAAAAACATTATACTAAGTGAAAAAAGCCAGTCACATAAGATGACATACTACATTATTCCATTTACATAAAATGTCCAGAATAGGCAAATGCATAAAAATAGGAAGTATATTAGTGGCTTTCAGAGACTGGGTGAAGGGGTGAGTCAAGAATGACTACTAGCAGATACGGGATTTCTT
>NW_007741825.1:20787-21418 GCF_000696425.1 Galeopterus variegatus | reverse complement strand
AGGGTTGCGGTCCGTTGCCGGACACGAAAAAAGACAAAAAGGAAAAAAAAAAAAAAAAAAGCAATTGATTGAATGGCTATTACATTAAAATTTAGGAGGCACTCACCACTAAAATCAAAGGAGAATATATATGTCTGCAGTTGTTACAAAATACTTTTGTGCCAGGTGCAAGATTTGTCTTCCTCTAACAGGAGTTGGATCATTCTGTCTTCTCTTAAGAAATCTCAAAAAGATCTTCCACTGTCACCAGCTTTAACTGAAATGCAAAGCCCTTCCCTCTCCTCTGTCAGGCTATATACACTTCCAGCCTCTAGAATATCCTCCCTCCCTCATTTAAGTTTTCTCTTGTTGGTACATAGGCCTATTACCCCCTAAACACACCATAGAGCTTCTTTCTTCTGTACTATTGTTTTAGAAGATGATCTGAAAGGAAGTGTGCAGAAAATTGATATTATCTCATCAAGTGGCATCTAGTTCAATTGTTTATTATGCTGCCTTGTTCTCTTTTCTTGTCCTCTATTTTCCTTATATATATTGTAAGAGTTCTATATAATTTTTTGCATATAATCGGTGTTAAATTTTCTATTGTTGACTTTGTTTTCTAGACATGCTTATGCTCTCACAAAGCTTT
>NW_007741825.1:19485-20311 GCF_000696425.1 Galeopterus variegatus | reverse complement strand
ATTCTAGATGCAATTAGAACATAGGAAGAAAATAAAAGCCTTACAAAAAATTGTTTAGATGGCTATTTTTGAGGGCATGTATCAAAGGAAGGCATATGTGTACACAATTGTTTGAAAATGCCTTTGTGCTGTGCAACAGATTTTTTTTCCTGGAATGTTAGTTTGATTAATTCGTCTTAAGAAAGGTCAGAATGCCCCACTCCTCCTTAACTGTCAAACACCTTGACTGACATGCAAAGCCCTGCCCTCCCTCCTATCAGGCAACACACACTTCCAGTTTCTAGAATATCATCAATTCCTTACTTAAGTTGTCCATTGTTACTACACGTATCTATCATCTCCTAAACACAGTATAAAACTTCCTGCTTCTATATTATTGCTTCAGAAGATGATTTGAAATGAAGCGTGCAGTGATTAATGAAAAGCAGTAATTTGTTTTAAGAATATATGTATGAGGGTATTTTTAAAAGCATTTA
This sequence comes from Galeopterus variegatus, assembly GCF_000696425.1. Classification (NCBI taxonomy): domain Eukaryota; kingdom Metazoa; phylum Chordata; class Mammalia; order Dermoptera; family Cynocephalidae; genus Galeopterus; species Galeopterus variegatus. Next base: position 19,835 of record NW_007741825.1, on the reverse strand, counting down.
TGGAAAATGAAATTAAAAGATAATACAAATCTTCCCATTAGTTTTTTGAAGTACACTACTATTTGTAAATAATACTATAAATTATTTTCCTCTAATGTAGAGAAATCTAGGACAGTTTGACATTTTCAATATTATAAAACTTGAACAATGCCTGTTGTTTCTGTTGCTTGGCGTGCTGTGTTTTATGTTTTTGGTTGTTGTTATTGTTTATTTGTCTACCCTGTCTACCTAGTAAAGGCAGATTAACCCTCAAACCCCTGGTGAAGGTTACCTCACTAATGAGAGTAGCAGCAACTCAGTGTGCAGTGCTCTCTGTGATAATAATGCTGCTTTGCCTTCTCCCTAGATTC
>NW_007741825.1:4674-19279 GCF_000696425.1 Galeopterus variegatus | reverse complement strand
TGGTGAAGGTTACCTCACTAATGAGAGTAGCAGCAACTCAGTGTGCAGTGCTCTCTGTGATAATAATGCTGCTTTGCCTTCTCCCTAGATTCCCCAAATCACATATATGCAGATATCATTTTTACATATACTGACATACACTGGTTGAACAAAAAGTCATGCTCTCAACTTGGAAGCCTCTGCATTTAAATTAAATGATTAGATAAAAATCATACAAAACTCACTCCCAAAACTCACTCACTTTTAAATCATATTTAAAACAATGAACTCTTAGATTTTGTTAGAATCATAAGGTTGGTTTCTTCTTTACCAAGAGAGGAAAATTGTAAAGCAAAGATTTAAACGTAATCAGAAGCATGCTGAGTTAGGACAGACTATGGGGACAGAAACTCCTAGTGGTCAATGCAAACTTAGTGGTCTCACAGGTTTCACATATCCCTACCCTGAAACAACTTATACCAACATGTGAGGCAATAACTCTACCATTTAGGAAAATGTCATTGAAGACATTTGTCCAGATACCTAGCTTTACATTTCATCCTAATCACCAGGAGACAAGAGTCAGACAGAAAGTGTGCAAATTGCTTGCTTGAGCTGATGCAAAATCAACTGTGAACATCAGGAAACTTACCAGTAGGATAGTAGGTAGTTGGNAGCTGATGCAAAATCAACTGTGAACATCAGGAAACTTACCAGTAGGATAGTAGGTAGTTGGGCCTACATATCAGATTACAGAGATAACAGATGTGGCACAAACTCACCAAAGTTTTATTGCTGTGTAAGTGCAGCAATTTATCCTGACCTGCAATGTCTAGTCCTACCTCTGTGATGTTTTCCCATTAATCAGGAAAGCTCTGGGGATTCCAATCCAGTAGGATGTACTTAGGAAAATAAAACTTCCTGCAGATGACATTAGAACTATGGAAAGTAATACAATCCCCTGTAGATGGGAATAATTCAATGCTCCCTTTGGCATAATTATAACTTCTTTTCCATGTTCCCTGAGCACCATTTAAATAACCTTAGAGAAATTTCACACTGTGTGATGACTATGCCTTCAAGTGTCTGCTTCTTCCACTAAATTTAACTTTCATAAAATGACATGTTTGGGGATGGATCTAGAGACCATCATGTAAAGTGAAGTAAGCCAGCCACAGAGAAACAAATACTGCATAATTTCACTCATGTGGAATCTAAAAGAAAGAAAAGAAGAAATTCTCATAAGAGCTGATGCAAAATCAACTGTGAACATCAGGAAACTTACCAGTAGGATAGTAGGTAGTTGGACCTACATATCAGATTACAGAGATAACAGATGTGGCACAAACTCACCAAAGTTTCATTGCTGTGTAAGTGCAGCAATTTATCCTGACCTGCAATGTCTAGTCCTACCTCTGTGATGTTTTCCCATTAATCAGGAAAGCTCTGGGGATTCCAATCCAGTAGGATGTACTTAGGAAAATAAAACTTCCTGCAGATGACATTAGAACTATGGAAAGTAATACAATCCCCTGTAGATGGGAATAATTAAATGCTCCCTTTGGCATAATTATAACTTCTTTTCCATGTTCCCTGAGCATCATGTAAATAACCTTAGAGAAATTTCACACTGTGTGATGACTATGCCTTCCAGTGTCTGCTTCTTCCACTAAATTTAACTTTCATAAAATGACATGTTTGGGGATGGATCTAGAGACCATCATGTAAAGTGAAGCCAGCCAGCCACAGAGAAACAAATACTGCATAATTTCACTCATGTGGAATCTAAAAGAAAGAAAAGAAGAAATTCTCATAGAAGTAGAGAGTAGAATAATGGTTATTAGAGGCTGGGAGGGGAGGGGGGTTAGAGGGAAGAACAGTGGTGCATTAATGGACACACAGCTATGCCTCCTACCCTACGTGTGTCAATGTATAGTATACACATGTACTGAAAGAACACACTGTACCACATAAATATGTACAAATAAACTATTAAAAAATTACATGCTTTTCCTTTTACAAATTGAGAAAGCTTTGAAAATTTAATTTGAACATAGCATTTCCAAAGCCAGTAATTTTCAACTGAAGGTGTACATCAGACTTTAGTGCAGAGTTTTATAAAAATACAGCTGTCTAGGCCCTATTCCAGATTCATTGAATCTCTTTATTTAATATTCATGATATATTCTTGATATTTTCTTGGTACATTATGTTTATTATTACTCATGATATTCACATTATATTTCACTGTAAATATTATGCTTATCTATTCTTAAACATCAGATGCAACATTCACCGTCCTTGAACATAGCCTTTTTGATTATCCTTAGAGGTAATCCTTTATTATCTTCTTTTGCAAGTCACAGAACCAACCGGATTTTCTTGTCAATGGCATTATTCATACTATCAACTGTCATCAAAACTTTTACATTCAAAATTTATCAGTAATAAATTAACCATGGCTTTTAAAGATAGATTTAATTCTCTTAAATTAGCTTAACTATCTTAAAACTATGGGTAGTTTTTGTTTGATGCATTCCTGCAAACTCTCCAATCAATAACAGGCTAGAGTTTTATGTCTTTAACAGAGAGGAACCCTGTCAAAGCTCATGGAAAAGAACTGTGCAAGGAACTATAAAATTCAAAAATAAACTCTTGCGTAACTTACAGACCATTCCAGTGTGCTGAGTTATGATTTCTAGGACTCTTTTTGTGGTGACTAGAGCAGATGTATTTCCTTCTATCATCCTGGAGCAAGTCTCGAACTTCAAGTACAGTGTCTGAGGCTGGGAAGTCCAAAGTCCATCTTGTGGTGGCAACAGTGTCCCAGGGTTCTCACACTGCGAGATGGTGGAAGCAGAGAGCAGAGCTGGAATATTTTTTATGTTATTTTATGTTCTATAATATTATACATAGTGAGACACCTCTCTTTCTTCTAAAATACCTGCAACCCATAATAAACTAGTAGATTCTACTTTTTAAAAACTGAAATGAAACGTTTTGAAATTTTATCTGGTTCTCATTGAGTCCTTAGAATTCAAAGGCTCTTATTAAGTGTCCTTGCTTTTTATGACAACATGTTGTTTACAGAGATGCAATAGGAGCCTGTCCTCCTTTTAACCTGGATATAATTTGAAAAAGTAATCATCCAACTAAGGCCTTTTCTGAAATATGCTTATTAGAGAATGTTTGATCAAATATGATCAGCTACTCTTAAGGAACTAAGATTAACTTTATTTTCTGTTGCTGCTTTTAGTATTCTTTGGTTGTCTTTGGTTTTGATAATTTGATTATGATGTTCCTTGGAGTTTTCCTCTTTGGATTGGATTTAATTGGCAACCTTTGAGCTTCCTGAACCTTTGTGCTGTCATCTTTCTCCATACTGGGAACAATTTCAGCTATTATTTCCTTAACTATACTTTCTGCATATTTTCCTCTTTTGTCTCCTTTGGAGTCTGTAATTATGTGTTGAGTTTCTTTCTTTTCTTTTTTTTGCTTGATGATGTCCCATAATTCCTGCAGTCCTATTTCATTTTTTTCTTCTCTGATTGGGCAACTTCATATGTTCTGTCTTCAAGTTCACTAACTCTTTTCTCTGTTTGATAATGTATTCTGTTGAAGCTTTCTATCAAGCTTTTTACTTCAGATAATGCTAAAATTTCTATTTTTTAAAAAATATATTCTGTTATTTTGTCAAGTTTCTCATTCTGCTCCTAGATTGTTTTCCAAATATTATGTAATCTCCTATGTGTAATTTCTTGCAACTTTCTGAACATCTTTAAGAAGATTCTTCTGTATTCTCTTTCAGATATTTTATATATCTGCCATTCTTCTGGGTCCATTGCTGGAACTTTGTTGGTTTCCTTTGATGATGTCTTATTTCTCTTTTCTTTCTAATCTTTGTGTCTTTATGTTGATGTCTGTGCATTTGAAGTGATGGCTACCTATTACATGTTTTGCAGATGTTCTTTGGCGGTGTTAGACATTTACTACTGAGTATTAAAACTTTATATCTGGCCTGCAGCTTTTTTTCATTTTGTAGAGAATTTATACCAACCATCAACACTTAAATACTGCACAAGAACTAGGTTGCTACACTGCCATTAATTCTTGAGTTGGGAAAGACTTACTGTTGGAACCAGAATGTTCCTGACTTAAATTCTACCTTGTTATTCATTGCTTACAATTTGGAAAAGACTTTTTGGGTGGGCCAAAATTTAATTGTTGGCCTTTTTTTTTTGTCTTTTTGTCTTTTTCCGTGTCCGGCAACGGATCGCAACCCTCAGTGTCGCCCCCAATTGTTGGCCTTTTAATCACTTCCCGGTCATGGGAAGACTCCACAGTAGAAAATAAACTGTGTGGAAAATCCAGCCAGGACTGAGTCTTTCTCACAAATTGTACCCTATGTAGCACTATGGCTCCAGCCAGTCTCTATTGTGTGGTGCCAGTGATAATTGGGGTGCCAGATCAGGTGCCAATATTGTGCCTCAACACACCCTTAGTAGATCAGTACCCACCTCTCTGGCAGGAGAGTGTTTCTTGCAGGGAGGGCCCGAGATGTGTCTCCCACAAAGACTCACCAGCCCCTGTGCAAATCAGACACCTACACTTACTCTCTCCTTTTACCTGTGAGACTGCAGGTCAGTAGCCTTCTCCATGTGTAGTGCTATTCCATCATTGGGGATGGGGAATGGAGCACTCCAAAGTGATCCTTTCCTCCCACTGGTTGTGGCCCCTTCCTCCTATGCAGTTGCAGGGGAACCTCACAAGTAGCTACGTTGTCTTAGGAAATGAGATGAGGCATTCTGAAGTGATCTTTATTCCTAGTGGTCACGGCACTTTTCTCCCCTGCTGTCTCCCGGTAGTTTCATGCTAAAGACACTGTTGTAGCTTTGCAGATTCCAGGGAGCTGCTTTGTAAGCCTGTTCTATGCTCATCAGGGTAATAGGTATGGCCCTTTGAAGTGATCATTTCTCCTACCTGCCATGGCTTTACAAATTTTCATAGGCCCAGTAGGTCTTTCCACCTCTTCCCCCATGTTCTGGTGGTCTCAGGATTGCTGTTTTGTGCTCTACTTGTTGCAAGTTGATTTTTTGTGGTGGGGAGCAAGGCCAGGGATTATCTGCTCTGCCATCTAAGTAATCCTGAAAAGATGTTTTAGATATGGCTTGGCTTCATCCACAGGAGAAGCTCAGAAGTGTAATGACAAGCAGGCTTATTCAATTTTTTTTTTTTTTGTAGTTTGAAGGTTTTAGTGATGGCATCAGTAGTTTGGTGAACTTTCTGAGTGGTTCACACAACAAACAGCATGCAAAAAGGTAATGTCTTTAAAATTTATTTTGAGTTGTCCAGCTCCAGCTTGTAGGGCTCAGAAAAAAAGGTAGTTTCAATTCTCAGCAATGCCAAGTCAGAAGAGTGGGAGAAAAACCAGAAATGTTTGTAGAGTTGCAATCAAATGCCAAAGGAGAATAGAAGTGAGAACCCACAAGGGTGCCCTATAGTTTTCCACTGAACCAGCAAAACTTCTCACTATAGTCACCTCTTTCCTGTATAATTCTTATTTACAAAATAAGTTTGGTTCCATTATATATGGCTTGATTATTTATGTAAGTGTAGCAAGAATTATAATTAACTGAACAGGTCTTTTTGTGTTTGCTTTGCTAGAACTTTTTATAAGGAATATAAGACTTGATTTTCAATAGCCTTTCCAGTCTAGGGAGCCGCGCCAAGAACTTACCATCAAAGTTTAGCTGCAATACCTATAGATTTGGGTGAATTCTTCCCTTCTCAAGCCCCCAAGCTATCCCAAATTTCCTAGAGTTGCCAGGAAAATAATTTCTTTAAGGCTGGAACACCTGTGAGCCAGGTATTAAGGCTGATTTTTTTCTAAGAGGGTTTTGTAGGCATTGGCTCCATAAAGTCAACCTTAGTTCCTTAAAAATTATTCTAAGCACATTATTCTCAAACATATTATAGCCAAAGCTTTGGTAATATAATGAATGTTTCTAGTTGTGTTCAGTTACAGGGTGAATAGACTCTTACTGAATTTATACAAATAACTATATTTCCACGGATAAAAACTGATTCACTAGAAGTTTTTAAATTATGGAGAAATAACATTGGAAGGAAAGAGAAATGTTTTATTTCTGATTACAAAATATAATCTAATAAATTAATGTAAGTTATGTATGGCTTCAGAGAAAGGGAAAGAGATTCCTTATGTCTGTAAAAAAAAAAAAAAATAGAATATTAAAGACCTAGCAGTGTTATGAAACAAAATCCACAATCATCCTTTATGAGTTCTTTTAGTCTCATGTAATAAATTTTGTTCTGCTTAGTTTTTGTTAGAAGCTTTATAAATCTATCAGATTGTAAAGAACTGATGAGAATTTGACCATTGGTTGTTTCTGTGACACACAAGAAAACTGATAATCAGAATTATGACTGATGACATTATACCAGAGCATATCATAAATAGTCAGATATTGACACATTTCTATGAACTCTATAGGATTTATGAAATAAAGACATTTTTACTAGTACAAATATAACCTAGGGAAGGTTAAGTATCTCTTCTTATTCAATAATGCTTTTCATAAAATTTAGCAAATCAAATAAACAAAATTATTTTTTAACATTTCTCTTTACAATGTGAAAGAACAAATCATTGAGATTTTCCAGGGACCCTCTGGGGAAGCTCAAGTTCAGTTTAAGAACAAGATTTTATTTAAGATTTCATTTTGAGAAAGCAACATTTTCAAAAATAATAATAACAAAAATTTAGCTCTTTTAAAAGTGATAAGTCTTGGTTCTTTTAAGTAGTTGAGAGCATGATAGAGGTAAGCATAAAGTACAAGAAGTTATTTTGATGAGACACAAAATATTGGCTTCCTTGGCAAATTACTAAAAAGGTAAAGAAAAACCCTTTTACAATCTCTTATTAAAAGCAGACCAAAAACCCAACAAACTTTGTCACTGTAGTTTAACATCTGTATACTTTAGATATTACAATTTATTTTAGGAAATAAAGCAATTCATTTTAAGTATTTAGCCACATTGTCTACACATAAAATTTCTTTTCCAAAGTTTCTTTCTACAAACCTTATACTGTATATATACCTATATATATTTAGTTTATGTACATATATATATAGTTTGTTTCTACTTTTCATTTTAGAACACACAGTCATTCTACTTTAGAATAAAATTACATTTTTCTTTCCAGAACAAAATCACATTTTTTATACTTCATACCTTTCCTTATCAAAAACACATCCCACTTTCCTTGCATAATTTTCATAAAGAGTTGTTTCCCTTATTATTTTAGAAGTTTCACTTACATAAATTGATTTTAAGTTTTAGCCATCAGTAATTTTTCTTCTACAGAGAAAACTAGAAAGCAGACAATTGTGAATTGTCTGTTATAAACCAGGATTTTGTAATGGGATAGCAAATGTATGAATACACGATATCACTATTTCTAGAAGCATATGTCTCCTCATAGTATGTTTTCTCAGTGTGGCAAAAAGAACATGTTTACTAACAGACTCAATTATATTTAGCTTTTCTATGCCATATAAAAATACGATGCCAATAGCATATTGACTTACAGTTATGCTTACTAATAAATATTTTAGTAACTTATCTTATGTAAAGATGATCTAGATACTTAACAAATATCTATTATCTAATTCAACTTAGCATAACTTTAAGGTTATGACCTACGAAAAATATTTTGAGAATTGTCTTTAAGAAGATATATTATAATGCCAAACAAAGCTAGCCATCATCTCAAGCATTATCTGGGGTCAAATTCAATTAATAACTTTGAATTTATACTAGATATCTTAATAGAATAAAAAATTACTTGTTTACTTGTTCAATCAAGAAAAATAGGGTGATAAAATTTTCAACTGGCGCATTATTCATCTTGATTATCAACCTCTACTTCACCTGTACTATAAAAATAAAAATGCCCTCTCTGGAAAAAAAAAAAAAAAAACTGTTTCATTTTGGTTTAAAGGATGTCACTTTTAGAGAATCTAGAGGAAAATAAAACCCTACACAGATTTTTCAGTATTCTGTCTTCAGCTCAGAAGGGCCTACTCAACTAAATTCCGTGGTTTGTAAAAATGTAAAAAAAGAAGTTTATGTAACAGGTACATAATGTCTTTAAAGAATGGAGTTAGAATAAATTTTAGTATTTATATTAAAGTTGTTAAATAGATCATTTATCATGCTCTTTATGTTAATATTAGAGTAATTTTTAATGCGGTCAGGATGGTGTTATGAGGACTGCTCAGGTCTAGAGTATATCCTGAGATGGAAACAAGTATTAAGCAGAAAACAATACCAGCTTATCAGGCTGAAGATACCCATCTTAATGCTCTTGATTGATGAGTTCCACAACTGGAACATCAGGGTTTTCAGGTACTTACTCAGTGTAAATTTCAATGCCAAAAGGAGACGAATCCAGGATGAAGCTGTCCCAATCCCAGTTGTTAGGCACACGTATTGATCATGACAGTCTGATTCTAGTCCTTCTACCCTGATCCTTTTTAATAGAACAAAGACCTCTGGGGATGACAATTCAGAAAGCTCTGCCCACAGGGGTAAAAAGCCCACAGGTCTTTTACACTCTGAAATGAGAGTGAATTCAAAAGTAATTCAGAATTCCCATTACGCATATAAATTAGCCATTTATGGTTAATACCCTATGAGACCTCCCCTGCTTCCTCCAACAGAATTAATTGCCCTTTTTTCTGCAGTTTCCTGTTCTTCTGGAGAATTGATCACATTTTATTTTTTAGGTCACATGTTTGTGCCACTATAACTGAGCTTCCAGATTCATTTTTTGCTACTTGCTGATGAATGCAATTTTTACATTATAAAATGAGAGATGTTAGTCTTTTCATGTTCAAGAGTGTTTGAAATTCTTTTTAGAGGAAAGTTTACGTAGTGCCTTTATCTATTTCTTATTTTATTTATTAATCTGTGGAAGCACATTCAATATTAAGTAGACGAGCCTTTTATTGTGATGTAACTTACAAAGAATCTTTCCCCATGCATGAAAGTTTACGTAGTGCCTTTATCTATTTCTTATTTTATTTATTAATCTGTGGAAGCACATTCGATATTAAGTAGACGAGCCTTTTATTGTGATGTAACTTACAAAGAATCTTTCCCCATGCATCACTGGAATTTGTCTTTGATAATGATATTGTTGCAGGTTGAGTTCCCTTTGAATTAAACACTGAAGTGAACATTTGTGTGCAGAGGTTTACTGGGAAAATGTTCTCAAGTTTTACAGCTACAGGGGAAGGAAAGAAGTAGGATTAGTGGAGAAAGAAGTTGAACTCCATTCAATTTTAACAAAGACTATACTCAATCCTGCAGAGATCTCTGGAGCTAAGATGACCTCACCCCCTTCAGAATTGTCCTGAATAGAAGGAAAGGCCTGGGCCTTTCTAACCACCTATTGAGTTTTGTAGAGTGGCTTGCCTGGGAAAATACTTTCACCTGCAAATGTGTCCTAGGGTATGGGTTGAGTAGGGAACAGTGGCTTTGCTCTGCATGGGTTCAGTAGTACAGACTCTGTGTAGTTTCTTCAGCTGTAATGCACATTTACTATGTCTGTAAGTGCCTCAACAGCTTACGCTTGTGCTTGGGAGGTTTGTGCTATTGTGGGCAGAGATTTGCTGGGGGTGGAGTCTCACTGAGTTGGTTCTCAGGCTATGGGTATGCACGTGCTCACTGTTAGTCAGTCATATCAGGCGCTGACTCACTGCAGATTGGGTTGCTGGATTGATTCTCAGGCAAGAGTGTGGGTGAGTGGCAGGTCAGAGTCTTGAGGACTGGATTGCCAGTGTCAGAGTCACCATGCTGATTCTCTGATGGGTGGGTGGACCCACCAGGAGAACATCAGTTGGTTTCTTTTTCACTTGATACGTGAGCATGCAATAGCTCAAAGACTCAGGGGCAGGTCTGTCAGGGACATGAGAACTAGGCAGTTTCCCTGGGCTTTGGGGTATGGACATGCTTTGGCTCAATTAGGTGGGTGCAGGTTTGCCAGGGGCTAGTCCACTGAGCTACTTTTTGGAGCCAGGTGGTAGGTCTTGCTTGCCTTGGCCATTCAGGAACAAGTCCGCTGCAGGTGCTGGAGAGCTGTTCCTTGGGTGGTAAGTGAAGCCAACTAGGTAAGCCTGCAGAAGGGGGCCTGGTCAACCACTTCTTGATGGTGGGCAAGGTCACAAGTCAGGACTATTGAGGGCAAAACCTTCTGACAGATTCTCCCAGAGGGCGCGGATGCACTTTAGTTCTGATGGCTCAGGGGCATGTCCATTAGGGCAGGGACCTGTGGGCTGTTTTCTGGATTGGGGTTTTGGGCGCACAGAACTCAGCCAACTGGCAGGAGTGGAGTAGGGAGAGGAAAAAGGGTTGTGTGCCAGAGGCGACTCTGCCTGTCTGATCTCTGTCTGGGATGTGGTGGTGCAGCAGTTCAGCAGGCCTGGGGTTGGCATCCCAGATGTGCAGGACTGGAGTCACAGCTGCTCTTGGGCCCAGTTTTCAAGACACTGGGATCATGGCCTTGAAGCCTCTTGTGTGAGTGCATTGGGATGAAGGCAAAGCCTTAAGGAAGGGGAAGTGCAGTGGTTATGGGTCCCTCGGACAGGAGTACTCCCACAGGGGCTGTGGTGTCATAATGGTACCATGCATTGGCTTGGGTCATGAGGGTGGGGGTGGGGAGTGCACAGTATGTGTTCCTGTTCTGGAACAATGTAGTATGTGTATTCTAGGAAGTTCCCCACACTTGGCTTTGGCTTGCAAGGGCTGTGGAATCCTCCTGCAGTAGGAAATGCAGGCCTCTGTGGTGAGGATGGGAGTTGGTGTGGGCCCTCTACCTGCCATTTCCCTATAAAGGAAAGTCCCTCCTGTGCTGATCCCAGTATCAGAGACCTGGAGGCTGAGGCCATGTGTTCCTCTCTTCTCTCTAAACTGCCATTCTGGTCTTCTGTGCTCCACAATGATCTCCCCAGGCTCCTGCTGCACTCCTGCACTCTCCCACAGACTCTCCTGTCAATATTTAGCTGTTCTGGTCTTTTTTTCCGTGGGAGGAATGCACACCAGGTCTGTCTTCCAGCCATCTTGCTCTGCCTCCCCCAAAGCCAGTTTTGTTAGTTGCAAACAGATAAGTTCTCATCTCCTCCAGCAGAGGGCAGAGCAAGCTAAAAACCAATCCCATGACTTAACTGTCCGAGAGGCTGGACTTCATACACAGTTAAATATCCAGCCAAGACAGGTTTGTTATGTCAGGGTCCCAGTAGAAAAATGTAGGGCCCTGATACATGATATAGGGAAATCTCTGAGGATAGACCCAAGGATTCTGACTTCTCAGACTCTTCTAGTTTTTATTATGCAAAAGCCGCCTATTCCTCCTTACTAAGAGTTAGAATCTCTTCCCCAGTTCGGGGAGATAATGCAGAGATCTCAGCCCTTCAAGGCACCTATTTCACCTACTTTCCTGCCACGAAGGCTACAATTAGGGATACTTTGCAGCATAAATAGATGGTGAGGTGCTGGATTTGATGAGAGAAGAAAGGAACTATACCCCAAAGGAGCTACAACAACAAGCTAACATTTATCAGCAACATACATCACAGTAAGCATGATACTGGATATTAAGCATGCTTAATCCAAGGGATTGGAAAACAAGATTAGATAGGAAAGAGTGTGTGAGTATTATCCCCAAATATAGGATTTAATATCCAGCTAGCACCTGATAACATGGAGCAAAAGTTGTTCCTAGAACCATGTAAAAAGTCATGACCAATACTGAAAAATAATAAAATATAAGAATGGCAGACGGTGGACAAAGGTTCATGGAGTGAGCACGTTGGAATGAATAGACTATGCACAGCCAGGAGATTTGCCTATACCTGTGGGACACACTATTTCCTAAGCTACGGAGAGTGCTAGTGAGAGAAGCACCAGAATCACTGAGAAGCTCAAGGATGGTTTTATTGTGTAAAGCAGGATTGATGTTAGGAAAGGCTGTTCCATTAACCCCTTTCTAGCAGCAATGGGGAAGATAGGACACTGAAACTCTAGAAGCCGGGGGGGGGGGCAGTTCACAATTATAATAATAAATAACAAGATTAATTATTATTATAAATAAATAGAGTAGCAGCAAATAGGTCTGAGCCACAGAGTTGTGAAAATGATTAACACATTAAGAAATAGTAATATTTTACATAATCCAAAGGTGCAAAATAATGTGCAGCTACAACAATACTACTTAGATTGTATCCAATAAACAAATTAGAGACAGATGACCATGAAGCTGAGAGCAGTTTCCTTGTTGAGAATTTAATTTAGAAGCCCTTATCCGGTTTCCAGACCTGAATTAGTTTCAGACTCCGAACCAATTGTTTGAAGAAGTGAACAGGTCCCACACAGAAGGTTTTTTAAATACCGTGGTACTTATAAACAGTCATGCAGTACTGGTTTCCCTATCCTTCCCCAAAGGGATTGATGGCCATTTGCTTGCATAATTGTATATCGGTGAAAAATGAATACCCTGATATGTTGGGGACTGTTTAATACAGGATCTGAATTGACATTGATACCTGGAATGTATAATTGGGATTGATGTTTTTGGTAGGGGTTTAACCCCCACAATGTGTTCTTGGCTTAATGTGTAAGAGCTTTTGCAGTGAGGAAATCCAAATGGAAGTCTGTGAAACGCCTCCAGATTCCTGGGGCCAATAAGTTCACTCTAAACAGTGAAACACCCCAGAGTCATTGATGGACATTAGTGTCACCTTTTATTCTATCCCAATAAAAAAATTAAATAAAAAAATTAAAAACATCAGAGGCAATTCACATTTATATGGAACAGAGAGCAAAACACATTTACAATTTTTCCCCAGTGCTATGGTAATTCCCATATCCTCTGTCGTAATATAACCTTCATGTATCAGGAGTTCAATACTTGTGAAAGGAAAAGGGAGAAAGCAGGATTCAGCAGACAGAAAAGCAGAACTGCAGTGTAACCCTGACAAAGCCTTAATCAACCCATGGGGGAGCTCTGGGCAGAGTACTGCCTATTAGAATGGTCCCCAAATAGAGCTCAGTGACCTAGCTTTTTGCTCATGTAACAGCACCTTTACATTTTCCTCAGGACCATGTTCAATTTCCCCTGACAATGTGGTAAGTCCTCTTCTTGCCTTTTGGTTTTTGAGTACAAGGACACCAACGTTCCCACATGATAGCTGCAGTTTCCCCCCAGAAAACGTGTACGTCCTTTGGAGACCAGTGCTTTTAACCCTGTAGAGTTGACAGTTGTGAGGACAAAAGGCACAACATCTTCCGTGTCCCACGTTCCCACATGATAGCTGCAGTTTCCCCCCAGAAAACGTGTACGTCCTTTGGAGACCAGTGCCTTTAACCCTGTAGAGTTGACAGTTGTGAGGACAAAAGGCACAACATCTCCCGTGTCCCATGTATTCTTTCTTTTGGAGTCACAGTGTATATGAAGGTCTTTGGTTCAATGTATATATTGAATACTTGTCTAAATTTCCACAAGTGAAGAACAGAATATAGGGATGGAAAACATAAAAGAGAAAGGCTAAAAAACAATGCAAGGAAGTTACTAGGGCAAGATAATGTAAAGGCAAAAGTAAACTAATAAAGAAACCCAAGAAATAGTAAAAGTTTCATAAATAAAATAAGTATGCAATAATTCTGTACTCTTTATATCCCCAAACTCATAGAATGATAAATATTAGTTGTTGATTTTTAACTATAAAAAAAAAGTCATAAGAGGTTTTCCTGTGGTGACAGAAAAACGATATAAGAAATTAGTAGGTAAAAAATAGAGTCAGTTGAAGAAAATGTTTGTGGACATAAGTATCCTCATTTTGTTAAGTGAAGAGTCAAGAGATATTGCTATATTTCTTTTAATAAGAATTACAATTATAAGTATATTGTTTAAATGCTTAGTACAGTCAAGAAAAAAGTTAAAATAATGATATAAACAGGAAAGGGTAAAAATAAGTGTTTTTCAGTTAAGATGCATTCTCATTTATTATAGGTCAGTAGATATTCTGTAAAACTGCCAATCAAAAAATAACAATGTAAGCATATTATTTAGATAGTTAGATGTTATTACAAGAAAAACTTGTAAAAGAAGGAATTTAAACAACTAAAAGTGGTTTCCTTTTGAAATGAAGATGGTAGAGGAGAGACAAGGGACTATTGCTTCTTTTCATAAACCTATGTACTGCTTGATTTAAAAAGTACAAGTATGTGTAATTTTTATAAAACTTATATATGTGTGTTTGTGCACATGCCTGTGTGTGTATATATGTGTGTATGTGTAGAATATACTATAAAGCAAATGTACTTCACAGGGCCTGGTTTTCCAAAGCCTTGCAGTTTCAAATATTGACCTTGCAGAGGACTGGAAATTTTCCTCAGGCTATAAAGTCTCTGGTGTAAGATAAAGACTTGTGGCAAAGCAAGGTTGCTGGCTCAAGAACAAACTAGTTACTGATTCTTATGTAAAGAGATACTGAGAAATTGCTGTAAGATCACTTAATTGTCTAAGGGAATGTCATCTGGCTTG
>NW_007741825.1:3232-3634 GCF_000696425.1 Galeopterus variegatus | reverse complement strand
CTTAGTCCAAATCTCTACTCCTACCAAAAGAAATGACTTTAGGTTCTTCTAGGCTTTCCCCCTGAGTTCCTGCACCACTGCTTAAATCTATATGGCTCAGGTAACTTCATTCCCTTTACTTACCATCTCTGACCAACCCTGGCAGGTTAACATCTCACTACAGTTAATCACTAGTCTAACTTGTATATATGTTTATTACAAGACTATTGCTGTCTCACTTTTGTATGTTTAATTAGCAGATCTTTCTATGAGATGGTAAAGTAACTTAAGGCAGGCTTTGTGTTAATAACCTTTTTATCACCAATGATTAGGCATTCTCTGGGTGGAAAAAAATAAATTGTGAATGCAAAATAGTTTTGGGAGAGAAAATCTACATCCCCTATGATGGTTATTAAATGTTCA
>NW_007741825.1:1144-2824 GCF_000696425.1 Galeopterus variegatus | reverse complement strand
TGACTTATTAAGGCTGTGTTTGCAGGAACTTTAGGCCAGTGGTAAGATGCTTAGAAAATAGGGCCCCCTGCAAGAAGGAGAAAGAAATTTGATTAAGATCAATTATATACATAATACTTGTGTATATATCTGTGTCTCTCTCAACTTATCAATGCATTATTTTCTCCAAAATATAACTGTTAACTACCTCTTTCTGAGTGTCCCTATATCACTTCTGCATGGGTCTTAGAGGTTTTTTATATTCTAATCTGGATCTTCACTACAGTGGATGCTATTTCCCTCTTCTGCATGGGTCTTAGAGGTTTTTTATATTCTAATCTGGATCTTCACTACAGTGGATGCTATTTCCCTCCTCAATTCCATTCTCTCTTTAGCTTCCATCACAAGATACTATTTGTCTCTGACTCATAAAGAGATTATTCTATAGATAAATCTGTAAAAAATTGTTCATAAGCCTTCTGATTTTTTGTGTTTTTTCCCTCCATTTTTAAGCAATGATGCACCCTATGTCCTGAGACATACCTGCATTTACTTAACCAAGGCTATGCCCTAAGATCTTGAGGGCCATCAGGTGGGAAATGGTCATGAAAGTAAATCCCACAGCTACTGTCATCACCTTCACATGCCGGTCACTCTGCTCTCAACCTGGAAAGAGAAATGATGACACTCATTGATGCAAAGAATGGACAAACTAGCAGCATGGGTCATTGGGCACTGCTGGCACAGCTATAAAAGCTGTTGATCCATTGTGGATACCTGAATTTGGACACTAGGAGAAAGAAACCACAATGCCAGCATCTTAAAACTTGTTACCTTCCTATCCTGCTACAGACTTTGAAGGATGGAACTTTGTTAAGGGAGGTGCACAATCAGGACCACATCATCACGCTGTGACTTTCATAGGCTCTTCTTCCGCATATGTGCACATGTGTGAGTGTGTATATGACAGCATGGTATAAAGACAAATATATATATATATATATATATATTATATTATTATCACATACTAAAACATTTTCTTCAATCTGTGTTTATTTTTTCTTCTGATTTCAAAAGAAATTAAACGATTTTTGTAGCTTCTAAAAATATTTTTGTGCCTAATGTGACTAATGAATAATTCAGTCCCACAGCTCATCTACATGCTCTTAGCCTTCCTTATGGCATAGGGTGAACACTCTGAGTCTGATAGGTAATGAGGAATCAGAGGGAGTAATTCAAATGGACTAAAATGTCTTTCCTACTGACTGAGAAATCTCCCAAACTATCTGCCACACACTTTCAATTCCTTAAGAAAGTATGGGTTTGGTACAAATCGTCTAAGCATCTAAGATACCTAAAAATCCTTATAACTGATTTCATTCATATACTTTGTAATTCTTCAGGGATCTGACCCAATTTCCTACAAATACTTAGCCCAGAAAGTTATGGTAAGTCATTTGCTTCTGAGTGCCCAGCTTAGCTACTAACAAAATAAAGGTATAAAAATGCAGTTTTATACAATATGCAAAAAAAAATCAATCAATGGGTTTACATCAAGTACTATCAAAAGACCTATGACATAATATGAATCTTGAAGACTCTACAGAGTAATACTGAGGAATATAGTTGTGGAATTTTTGTATAAGGGTCAAATGATTTTCAAAGGAATTTTCTTTTCCCATATGAAAAAAGGAGAGGACA
>NW_007741825.1:0-487 GCF_000696425.1 Galeopterus variegatus | reverse complement strand
TATAAGGGTCAAATGATTTTCAAAGGAATTTTCTTTTCCCATATGAAAAAAGGAGAGGACATGGCACCTACTCAAATTCTGAAGTTCTGAAAATATAATTACAGTATTTTTTAAATTGCACTGAAGTGTACAGATAAAAAGAAGGTCCTTTTTGCCTAGTGAACAGAATTTTTTGCTTTAGCTGCAATGACATAAAATTACATGTTAGATAAGTGTATATTATCTACCTTGTTATCAAATATTCCTTGATTCATCATTACAAAATGCAATTATTCTTCGTGTCCATTACTCAATATCTACCTAGCCTCCTTCCTCCCCTCCCTTTCCCACCTCTAGTAACCACAGTTCTGTTTTCTCCTTCAAGTTCAATGTATGATTGTGGTTGTTTGTTTGTTTGTTTCTTTTTTAGATTTCCCATATGAATGAGGACATGTGGTATTTCTCTTTCTGTGCCTGGCTTATTTCACTTCACATAATCTTCTCCAAG
>NW_007741824.1:0-23841 GCF_000696425.1 Galeopterus variegatus | reverse complement strand
AGTCTTTAATATAGAAGGAGGAACAGTTTCTGGCAGCCCTTTCCTGGGATCCTATGGTACCATTTGGTGGGAGCAGTGGGTGCAATATCCAGTGCCCCTGGCAGTGGTACCAGCAGAAGAAGTTCAAGATTCTCTATCTAAGAAGTGTCCAGGATACATTCTCTTCTGGGACCACTGGAGCTCCAGGGGAAGAGGAAGAGAGATCCACAGAGTTCGCAAAGGTGGGAGAAGCCTCAGTGAAGAAGAAACCATTTCAAGCCCCAACCAGTTCAGGGTTGGCTCTGGGAGAGGTGGGAAGTTGTAGCGCACGGAGCAGGAACCAGCAAAAGCCACAGCTCAGCTCTTTGCATAAAGTTGCTTGGAGTCTGCAGGAGAGAAGAGGGCCTTGGAGCTCACCATACCAGCTCCCAGGCCAGAGAGAGGTCAGATGCATATTTTGCAGATATTTTCTCCCACTCTATTGGTGGTCTTTCAACTCTCTTGTTTCTTTTGCTGTGCAGAAGCTTTTTAGTTTGATATAACCACGTTTGTTTATTTTTCCTTTGGTTGCCCATGTCTTGGGGGTTGTATTCATGAATTCTGTGCCAAGTCCTATTTCCTGAAGTTTTTCTCCTATGTTTTCTTTGAGAAGTTTTATTGTTTCAGGGTGTATATTTAATTTTTTTAATCCATTTTGAGTTGATTTTAGTATATGGTGAGAGGTATGGGTTTGATTTCATTATCATGCATATTGATATCCAGTTATCCCAGCACCATTTGCTGAAGAGGCAGTGTCTTCCCCAGTGTATAGGTTTGGTGCCTTTGTCAAAGATCAGATGGTCGTAGGTGTGTGGGTTGATTTCTGGATTCTCTATTCTATTCCATTGATCAGTGTGTCTGTTTTATTGCCAGTGCCATGTTGTTTTGGTTATTATAGCTTTGTAGTATAGTTTAAAGTCAGGTAGTGTTATGTCTCCAGCTTTATTTTTATTTTTATTTATTTTTTGCTCAGAATTGCTTTGGCTATGGGTTGTCTTTTGTTATTCCATATAAATGTCTGGAAAGTTTTTTCCATTTCTGAGAAAAATGTTACTGGAATTTTGAAGGGGATTGCATTGAATTTGTTTATCACTTTGGGTAGTATGGACATTTTCACAAAGTTGATTCTTCCAAATCAAGAGCATGGGATATCTTTCTATCTTCTAGTGTCCTCTCTAATTTCTCTCAGCAGTCTTCTGTAGTTCTCATTAGAGATTTTTCACATCCTTGGTTAACTCAAATCCTAAGTATTTTATTTTTTTGGTGGCTATAGTAAATGGGCAAGCTTTCTTGATTTTTCTTTCTGCATTTTCACTACTGGAGAATAGAAATGCTACTGATTTTTGTGTGTTGATTTTGTACCCTGCTACTTTGCTGAAATCAATTATTAACTCCAAGAGTTTTTTTGTTGAGGCTTTAGGCTGTTTGATATATAGGATCATGTCATCTGCAACAGGGACAGTTTGACTTCATCTTTTCCAATCTGGATTCCCTTTATTCCCTTCTCTTCTCTCATTGTTCTGGTTAGTACTTCCAACACTATATTGAATAGGAGTGGTGAGAATGGGCATCCTTGTCTGGTTTTTGTTCTTAAAGGAAAACCTTTCAGCTTTTCCCCCTTCAAGGTGATATTGGCCGTTGGTTTATCATATATGGCTTTAATTACCTTGAGATACTTTCCATCTATACCAAGCTTGCAGAGAGTCTTTATCATGAATGAGTGTTGAATTTTATCAAATGCTTTTTCAGCATCTCTAGAGATGATTATATGGTCCTTGTGTTTGATTTTATTGATATGGTGTATCACATTTATTGATTTGCATATGTTGAAGCAACCTTGCATCCCTGGTATGAATCCCACTTGATCATGGTGTATAATTTTGTGTATTTTTTGCTGTATTCTGTTAACTAGTGTTTTATTGAGGATTTTTGCTTCTATATTGATCAAGGATATTGGCCTGTAGTTTTCTTTTTTAGTTTTATCTTTACCTGGTTTTGGTATCAGGGTGATGTTTGCTTTATAGAATGAGTTTGGGAGAATTGTCTCTGTTTCAATCTTTTGGAATAGTTCGTAGAGAATTGGTATCAATTCCTCTTTGAATGTTTGGTAAAATTCTGCTGTGAATCCATCTGGTCCTGGGCTCTTCTTTGTTGGGAGCCTTCTGACAACAGCTTCAATCTCCTTTATTGTTATTGTTCTGTTCAGATTTTCTACATCTTCTTGGCTCAGTTTTGGTAGCTTGTGTGTGTGTGTGGAAATTTATTCATTTCCTCCAGATTTTCAAATTTGTTGGCATATAGTTGTTTATAGTAGTCTCGAATGATTCCTTGTATTTCAGATGTATCAGTTGTAATATCACCTCTTTCATTTCTAATTTTTGTTATTTCGATCTTCTCTCTTCCTTCTTAGTTAGCCGTGCTAATGGTTTGCCAATTTTATTCATCTTTTCAAAAAAAAACAACTTTTTGATTCATTGATCTTTTGTATTGTTTTTTGGGTTTCAATTTCATTAAGTTCTGCTCTGATCTTAATGATTTCTTTCCATCTGGTGACTTTGGGTTTGGACTGTTCCTGTTTTTCTAGTTCTTTAAGTTGAAGTATTAGGTTGTTCACTTGCCATCTTTCCATTTTTCTGAAGTAAGCATTTAATGCCATACATTTTCCCATTAGTACTGCTTTTTCAGTATCCCACAGGTTTAGGTATAATGTATCATTATATTCATTATTTTCAATAAGTTTTTTGATTTCCTGTTTGATTTCTTCTTGGACCCATATGTCATTAAGTAGAATGCTGTTTAATTTCCATGTGTTCTTACAGTTTCCAGAATTTCCTTTGTTATTGATTTCTAATTTTAATACATTGTGGGCTGAAAAAATACATGGGATAATTCCAATTTTTTTTAAATTTGTTGAGACTTGATTTGTGACCTAGCATGTGATCTATGCTGGAGAATGATCCATGTGATGATGCAAGGAATGAATATTCTGAGGTTGTTGGATGGAATGTTCTGTAGATATCTGCCAAGTCCAATTGGTCTAGAGTATTGTTTAGATCTTGTGTTTCTCTGCTGTTTCTTTGCCTAGATCATCTGTCCAATATTGAAAGTGGTGTGTTCAGGTCCTTTGCTAATATGGTATTATTATCTGTTCCTCTCACCCAGTTCATTTAGGGATTCTCTAAGGAAAGCTCTCAAGAAAGCTCACACACATTTTACTGTCATAGAATTTTTACTGCTATGTCAGTTTACTCTGCTGTCAGAAACAACAGATTCTTTTTTAATCCTTCCTGTAGGCTTGGTTTCCTTCCAGAAGGCTCCTCCCCCTTGCCTGGCTACTCTATTAGTTTACCAGATATACCCAAACTCACATGAACCCCAGTGCAAGAAAACTACATGTCAGTTGCTTCCTCATTATGCAATAATTGCTTAGAGAATAATGAATGATGGCATGACTGAACACATATATATATTTTAAATTTTATATCATAAAAACCATGCATATTTAAAGCATATATATAATTTGGCAGGCTTCGTAGTAAGAGTGTTCTAGGTAAAAGGTAAAGAAAAATACATGGGAGAAAATTCCAGTAGGATAAATAAGAATGGGATAAGTCAATTGAGGCAGATTTTGTTTTAATGAATAAGACCAATTAGACTGTAGGGAAATTTAATCCACCATGAGTCTTCTCCTTAACTTGTGCTTGCTTTTCAATCATTATTTTTGGGATGCATGGTTTGTTTTTCTTAATGTCATATGAGACTTTTGTTTTTAGATAATTAATTATGGAATAAACTACTGTGTTTACTTAATTTATTATTCACTGCGGTCATACAAACTTATAAATATAAATATTTTATTAGTATTTTTGCTAACTTTCTATGGCTGATCAGGTATTGCTTAATGTATTATGGGTATATATCTATATGTCTCTATTATATAGACTCATTCAGAATATACCAAAATACAAAACACTTAAAAATGTGACTATTATACAAATTTTGTATAGGTAAATAATAAAAGTGTCATCAACCTAATTCCATATAGATGTGGTGATATTATATAACTCTGCCAGAATGAGATGTGTAAATTAGATCACCCGGCCTCAAGTGTTCTCAAGCAATTTAGTGTAAGAGTTTCACACTGTTGTCGACTGAAATTTAGCAAAAATTAGTAAAACACTAGAAGCAAGTTTTCCACCAATTCAGACAAAAATTACTAATACTAATGTTTTTTGAAGTTGAAATTGAAGAAGAAAATGCTTATCTTCTATGAGAACTCTTCTGATTGTACAAAAGGAACATGACCCAGACATTGATTTACTATTATATTTTCTGAATAAATATCTCTTAAGGTTGTTTATAAGGCATAATTTATTTTCAGGAGAACATGATATTATTTTGGAATATCAAGAAGTAATCTTTTCTCCTTAACATTGGTGGTTCAGTAAAGTGCGAAGGAGAAATGCAGGATTTATTAAGGCAATTTCTGTAAATAGCTATATGTAGTCCAAAGGTAAAAAAAAGGTATGTTCCAAGGTACCTTCCAAGTTTACAAATAACTAAGATCCCCTTTATTTTAGAAGCCATTCTACATGGCAATAAGTTAAGTAATTAACCTAGTAGCAATTGTAAATGTTTAGCAGAAACAAAACAAAACAAATTAATGGCTAATATACACACACACACACACACACACACACACACACACACACACACACACACACACATATATATATATATATATAAAACTGAACTATCACCAAGGTGACGATTGTACATTTCAAACCGAAACCTTTGAAATAATGACTCTGACTGCACAACCAATACATTATCCTATCAGACCACAGCCAGTATTAATACTTCTCTCCATCTAAACATAACTACACAGAAATAATATGGCTGTGTACAGAAATTTAAAGTCTCCACTTAAGAGCATCTAGTATATAGAGCTTGCTCAGCAAATATTTGTTCTGACGTTCTTCTAGAATACATACTTTTTTTAGTGCAAGGTAACTGCTCTTTGAGAAGCATATTAGTTTCCATTGCTGTGTAACAGATTACCACAAATTTAGTACCTTAAAACAATGCCTGTCAACTCACAGTTCTCTGGGTCATAAGTTTAGTATAGTGTGGTTTGCTTCTGTGTTCAAGGTATCACATAGTTGAAATCTAGGCGTTGGCCAGTCTGGGCTCTTACATGGAGGCTGGGGTGGGTAAGCTGGTTCCAGGTTCATTCCACTTATTGGCAGAATTCTGTACCTTGTGGTTGTAGGACTAATGTTCCTTTTTCTTGCTAGCTGCCAGCTGGGACCTTATTTAGCTCCTTAAGTCTGCTCACATTTCTTCTCATGTGGCCTCCTCCATCTTCAACCAGAAACAGTGTTGAATCTCACGAATACTTTAAAATCTTTCTGGTCTCCTTTTCTTCTGCCACCAGCCTGACAAAGCTCTCTTCCTTTAAGTCTCTTGTGATTAGATTGGGCCCACCCAGATTATTCAGGATAAATGCCCTATTTCATGGTCAACTATTCCATGTAATATAACATAGTCACGACAGTGATATCTCATCATATTCACAGGTTCTGAGGATTAAGGTCAGACATCCCTAGGAGATCATTTTAGAAATTCTGCTTAACATATGAAAAGACATGGAAATTTTATAGAAACCTTTTACAAAAGAACTCTTTGTAAGTAGGAAAACTGGGATTTATATCTCAAGGAAGAGTACATTTGCAAGAAGATGTATAGAAACATAAATTCCCTCTGAAGGCTGACTTCAAATGGTGTTGCACAGGATTCAATTGTCCCCAGCCAAAGCTAACATGCTGCTTTCAGTAAGCAACTACCATAGTAGGGAGGTTTGGGCTTTTGCTAAAAGAGATTATTCTTTAATCAGTGAGGAAAGGTCCAGAACTACAAGCAGAAACTGAATTATATTGTTTGTTTTCTTTAATATATAATTTCCTTACTTTACTTTGATCTCTATACAAATATTACCTCCTCATAGAGGCCTTCTATGGTCTTCCTATTTATTATATGGCTATTTTAATTCTTTATTTACTCACCTTATTAATTTGTCTAATATCACTTATCACTACCTGACATGATATTACATATTTTTTTTGGTTATTTTCTGACTCCTTCACTAAAATATAAGCTCCATGATGCTGGGGAATTTGTGTCTTCTTATCTCAATATATCCTCTGCATCAGAACAGTGCCTAGCATATAGCGGGTACTTAAACCCTCAATTTCTTGATGAATGAATACATTTACAAATAAGTCCTATGAATATATAATATTTTATACACCTACAGATACATATATAGGTATCTTTACAGAAATTCGGATTAGCCTAGCATTTCTTCTGATCAGTTCAAATTTGTGAAAATTTTAAATTTAAATTTGCAATAGAAGATTATCAGGTACTAACTTCATATCAGCTTATAAGAAGAGACCAAGATAAGCACCAACCTAAAATGCTTTCGCTAAGTCTTCATTCTTTTGACAGGGCCTATGTATTTTATATTGACGTAAATATTTTTGTTAAAATTATGTTACCAATAGTGTAATTATTTGTTACTTAATTATGCTATATTTTAAATGTTTTTGAAGCTACAGATAAAACAATTGTCTATGTAAATTTAGGGCGTGTCGATCTTCTCAAGAAATGACAAGAAGATACTCTATGTCAAATGCAATTATTCGAAAGAAAACTGTACCTTCAATAGCATTGTCTGAACATCAAACCAGGAAAAGGTAACCTAACAAAACCATATGCCATTCATGACAGTTTGATTTTTATGAAAAGGTTGGTTCACCACTTTATGTGCCTTTCAAAATATGTGTGGCAAAAGTAGTTTTATAGCCAAATAATCAGAATTGCTGCTGAAATAGCTTTTTTCCACTCTTTATTTGGGTGAAATGGTATGATTCTGTATTTGACTTCTCCAAACACTTGAGCTGTGACTGTGTTAGCTGCCCATTAATGTTCACGTGTATATTAATGAATCCCTTTTTCAGTCATCAGAACTCCAAAGGAGAATACAACAGGGGTGGAGTATAAAATAAGCAGACATTGTTAAAGACCTACATTGCACATAACAAGTTTAACACATTTCTTATAACAACCAAATGTTTCACTGTAATTAGTGATAATGCTCTCATAATGATAGGTTATATTCTTGATACTTAGACTTTTCTCTTTCCTGTCTGTTTTAAGTTTACCCCTGATTTATAACTTGAGAAGAGAAATGTATAAATTAGCAGTTTATAGTGAAATATAAATTATGAAACTTTGATGCCTAATGAATTACAGCACTTCTGCACAATCTGACAAAGCTTCCTCTGTTTTCTCACTTTCTGCTCATGCTGTTATTGAGGATTAAGGGTGCACAAACAATATTGTAACACCAAAAAGAAGTCTAAACTCATATTGACAGACAGAATTATTACACTGAGACAGTAGGGATAGAAAAGACTTAATTACGTTTTTAGGCTATGCATGAGAACCAAATTCATTAGTGTAGTCTAAACAACAGAAATATGCACATTAGAAAGTAAAGTTCAATTCTGTTGCAACCACAGTGCAATAGTCTCCAAACCATGAAGGCTGAGCTGCATATTTCCAGCCTACAAGCATTTCCCAGTTTACCATAGAATCCGTTAAAATAGCTCTTCTGTTACTGATGACAATAACTGTGACATCATTCAAGATTAATCAGTAACAGAATAAAACATTCAAACCTACGATTTTGAGGGGTAATTTTAAGTGGTTCTTGAGGTTTTCAATTACAAAAATTTTCAGTTTTCAATTAATATAATTTTTTAAACATAATATATTTGGGGAATATTAATGTGTTAATGGTATATTTTTGCTTTTGCTTTCTAATATTAGAATATTAAATCTGAATTAAACCTTATTTATTACAATATACTTGTGAGTCTCAGACTTTTGAAACATCTTTGCATTGCAATATTATTTAGTGTTTCATAGAATATTCACCACAAATAATAAAGTGTTTGCAGACTATTAAGAAAGAAATTGCATAACAACATTTTTAAACAAAGATAATTTCATGGAGAAATATGCTTAAAATATACTTAGCGTGAGCAAAGGCAACTGAAATCTTCTGTCTATAAAAGTAAAGGGAAAATATGATTTTTAATATCTCTTTTTATGCTGCTTATTACATGCCTTCAGTAATTTACTTATCTTGCAACACATTGCTCCCATGATAGTGGCAGATGTGTCTGAAAATATGATAGCTTTTTAACAATACTCTGTCATCTCTGACTGCTCTTCTAAGTGTTCTTCCTTAATTTAGAAATTAAATGGACTTTTCAAGCATGAAAATTGTCTGAGTTATTAATTAGTATATAAGAATAAAGTAATATGGAGCAAAAAAGGAAGTTTTTTAAAATCATATTTTAGGTGAAAAGTAAATGCAAAGATTTGTTTAATACCCTCTGTAACATCTATCAATAAAATGGCATATTTTTCTGATATGATTCTGTCACAGAACATTTTTACAGTTATACGTAGGAACAAACTGAGTAGTCACAGTAGTTGTTTCACTATGCATTAAAATAACTGTCATGTATGAAAGCTGGGAATTTATCTCCCAAAACCAATGTCATCCTCTCAGTACAAACTTGAATATAGAAAAATGTTTTGGCATCACTGAGAATACTTTCTTGGGAATGTAATAGATTTTGTTCAAATCCAAATGAAAGAGATCTTTTAAAATCAAATTAATTTGATGCCTGTAATCTCAAGTTGGGAGAAATTTCACATCTCAATTGTGGAGGAGAGAAACAAGATGAGTTAAGCTACAATGGCATTGTCAAAAAATAATTAAAAAATATGATATTTGTTCATAACTTTTATAAAACACAGTTGGTTTAAAAAGGCAAACCCAGTCAAATAACTACTGTTGCATTTATGACACTAAATGATGGTTTGAAAAGCTGTCCTTTACAACAAGTATCTATTTGGCAAAACTCTATTTGAGCACTCTGAAGAGTCAATGTACCTAATGAGCCACTAATGCTTTAAATTGGAGAGGGTCTATAAGATAAATATAAATTAATTCAAACTTGAGTAAGAATTCTACGAGTATAATCATACTCTTATATGCAATTGTCAGCTTATAAAGATCAGGTCTCATGAGAGAGTGACCCAGTTTACACACATTTGTTTAATTACCCATTTCTACCTGTTATTCCACAAAACTATTTGACATATTTAAGGTTGGCATTTCAAGACACTCATTAAAGTTTCAATGGTTCTATGTTTTAAAGAAATCATTTGCTTGATGAAATGTAATACATATCCTTCAAGTTTCAAAGATCTGATTTTTAACCCACAGCTTATAACCACGTTATTAGTGATATCATTATTGTTTCGATTTGAGTAAAATTTATATTTATTTAGATTATTCTGCTTTATGAGAAAATTAACATGGCTAAACTGTCCACATAAATTAGAGTCATTTTTTGCCCTAAAAATGGCATCATGATTTCTCCAATGTCTATAAATATATAATTCTTGGAATGTTTGTCAGAATATTTTGTCCTCAATTTTACAAAATTTCCAATTTATGTATGTATATGAAAGCAACACTGTTCTTTACTAGGAAAATTTACTTCAATAAACCTTACTTCAACAGCCCTGAATCTGTATTAGCTTTTCTTTTTTTTTTTTTTTTTTTGGGCTGGTCAACAAAGGGATATGAACCCTTGACCTTGGTGTTACTACACCACACTCTAACAAATGTATTAGCTTTTCTACTTTGTATTGCTTTACTTTGGTGGGGGAGTGTGGCTTATCTGCTAAGTATCTGTGAGACTAGATGTGAAGGATTTTATATGCACTGATAACAAAAGAACATAAAAGGAGTAAAAATATTATATAGACATTATTTTTCAGTCCCAATACTTTTACTATCATTTCATAATTAAATTCTATATGTAGGCTCTAAATTTAGCATCATCACCACATCTTGCTCCAAGATGGTCTTGGCTGAAAGTTCCTTTTCCATCAAGAAGTGTAATATATCACATTTAAAATAAGGAAAAGAAACCCAAATTAATGCAATGGAGATTTTTTTTTCACTATATGGAGAAGAAAAAAAAATTAACATAATATATTAATATTTTATTGCTGCCATAACAAATTACCACAAGTTTAGTGACTCAAAACAATATCCGTGTTTTATATCACATTTCTGTACATGGGAAGTCTGGCATGCTTAGTCTGGGTTAATTGCTCTGTGTATTACAGGGTAGAAATCAATTGTCAGCCAGCGGGGCTCTTATTGGGAGTGTCTGGAAACTACCTGCTTCCAAGCTTATTCAGATAAGTGGAAGAATTCAGTTTTTTGCAGCTGTAAGACTGAGGTACCCTGTATTAGTCCATGTTTGTTTTGCTCTACCAGAATACCTGAAACTGGGTAATTTATAAAGAAAAGAGGTCTTATTTGGTTCACAATTCTGGGACAATTGCATCTGGTTTAGGCTTCAGGCTGCTTCTACTCAGGGCGGCAAACAACAGGATAGCCAGCAGGTGCAAGTAGATCACCTGGTGAGAGGAAGCAAAAGAGAGAGAGGGGAGGTGCCAGGCTCCTTTAAACATCCAGCTCTAGTGAGAACTAATAGAGAGAGAACTCACTGACTACCCACCCCCCAGGGAGGGCATTAATCTATTCATGAGGGATCCACCCTCCATTACCCAAACAGCTTCCAACACTGCCACATTGGGGATCAGATTTCCACATGAGCTTTGGTGAAACAAAATATCCAAACTCTATGACGCTTTTCTTTGCTGGCTGTCTGCTAGGGGTCATCCTTACCTCCTAGATGCCTCTGTTCACTCCTTGCGTGTGGAACCACTCATTTCACCGTCAACCACAGCACATCAAATCCTCCTCTCACTAGGAGCCTAACTTTCCCTTCCGTCCTATCTCTCTTACTCTAGCTGGAGAAATGTCTCTTCTCTTAAGTGATCTTTTAAGCATCTGAATTATCCAGTAGATCGGGCCTATCAAATAATCCAGATAATCTCCCTACTTTAAGGTTTGTAAACATAATTATATCTGCAAAGTCCCTTTTGCCATATAACCTAACAATAGATTCCAGGGATTAGGGTATGAAAATCGTAGGAGAAGCCATTCTGCCTGCCACACCTACCTACCACAATTAAACAAAATGAACTATCTACTGATTAAATATATAAATATAAAATTGAAGTCATGAGATCAATGGCAGAAAATGGTCATTTTTTCCCCATAATGTTATACTGGGGAAGACGTTTCTCAGCACTATACAACACTCAGAACTCTTTTTAAAAAGATTGATAGACTGTATGATTATAAAAGTTTAAGACTAATGGAGAGCAAAGCAAAAATCAAAAGATAGGTAATATTATTTAAATAACAAACAAATGGCTAGCATCCTTCCTTTACCAAAAGGTTGTGAGTAAATGTTTTTCACATCCAGTTTGTGGGTAAGTAAATTAACAGAACTTTTCGAAGAACAACTGGCAATATCTATCAAAAACTTTAAAATTTTTTTGTTGTGTTTCTAACGAGATGCATAAATATGCAAATATAACAAATATATTCACTAAACACTTCTAAAAGGGAGAAAATTGGAAATAATAAAATGTAAAAACAAATGGAATAACATGATACAATTAAAATAAATTTATATTGAAATAGACCAAATAAATTGAATTAATTATATAGCTAATTACAAAATAATATGAATTAAATAATACTTTTGTAAAACAAATATGTTTTTAACACAAGTTCGTTAGTTCTTCATATTTTTTATTTTTATTTTTAATTTATTTTTATTAGCATATTCACTGTAACAGATCATACTTATTCTTTATGCCCCTTATTCAATTTCCCCTCCTCTGCCCCTCCCCATCCTCCCCCTCTCCCTTCTAATAACCATTGATTTGTTCTCTCCATCTGATAGGTTAACTGTTCCTCTCTTGGTTCATAAGTCAGATGTTTCTTCTATTATTACAGAGTGTGCTTTGTGGAGAGAAAGGACCTCTTCTACTTCTGTTTTTTTTTTTTTTTTTTTTTTTTTTTTGGTCTCCACTGGTGCCTCTCCTTGTGTCAAAGCAGTTGAGAGTCTGGTGTGTCATCTGCATGGTGGCTGTGACACTGCTGCTATAGAGACTAGCTGATTTTGCAGCAGCCATGGCAGTTACGGTAGCTATAGTGGGCTATCCACATGGAAATGGTGTTTTTGGGGTGCTCTTCACCTGGCTGCAGCTGGGATTGGCTTCTCCTGGCTTCGGGGCAGTGGCTACAATTGATATGTTCTTCTTCTTATTATTAAATCTTCTCCAATTTAGTCAAATTTCTCAACCTCTTTCTTGAACACAGAAAATAATTCCTACTTTCTCTGAATTCGTTAAACTTGGCCTTTAGGATGATCCCCAACAAAGCACTGAAACTTCCAAATGATCTATGTTACATTTCTTGGATACCAGAGCCATGTATTTGGGTCTTCATTAGTTCCACAGAAAACTCCAAAGCTTTTTTCTGTACAAGGCCTATGCATGCAACAGTAAACTGTGCCTACTTGATCCGTGTGGACTGGGAAGTTCTTGCATTAATAAACTACTATTAAGAGAAATTCTGACTTGTTGTTTCTAAGGAAGCTAAAATATTTGTGCAAGTATCCTTCACCCTTTCCCAGAGAAAGTTGGAGATACTCAACTCCAACCAATCTTTGCAACCACTTGTAGTATCTGGGATCTGCTATAATTTGCCTTATCATCTCTTACAGATGTAGAACTCAGACAATATGACCCAAAGCTTCCCCATTTGGTCACTTACATAAACACTTAAATCAATTAGCAAAGTTTATTTCTTTTTCCCCTGTAACTTTCCACCATCGGCTATAACAAGGTTTCATCCTCACAATAAGCTCAATTATTTAAAAGTATACAAAACATATATAGTAAAATCAAAGACTGCATCTGTAGAAAATTTTTCAGTTTAATAGCCATAAAAAGAGACAATGAGTACCAAATCTGCTTTTATTAAAATAATTAAACGTTCTGGAGTGGTGCCATGCAACTTTACATTGTAACTCAGAGAGCATTGGTTGAATCAAGTCAGCCAACCAAGAGTTGAATTATCCTTTAAGCAAATCCATCAGTATTCCCTAAATCATCAGGCCAATATTTGTTTAACTCAAGATAATACAGATTGCCTTTGGTATAAAACCCAAATTCAGAATAAGCCAGAAAGTGTTCCTCTTTTTTTCTTTACTGTCCTTAATTTTGCCTACATTTCATGGCATGCTGTGAAAAAAACACAATTTCTTAAACTGATGTGTATTAACCTTTTAGAAACAATAGTTCTTTGAGTTTTGTTTTATCTTTAGATATTATTCCTGGACTGTTCACATTTAGCTTGGGAACAGATGAAGGCAATTTCATGTTTTGATTCTTAAACATTTTGTGCTTGTTAAGCCAAAGGGTGTGTGGAACGAGAATAGGGAGGGATAACATAACTTCTCTTCTAGTATCTTTTAGGAAGTGGTCTGCAGTGGAGAAAAAAATGAAACAGAGTAAGCAGTAGAGCTGATAATGTCTCTAAGAAGCTAAAAGCAAGATTTGTTAAAGTTGAGCTATAATGCAGAAAATCTGCTAGCAGAAAATTGAAAGTTGGTTACAGATACAAACCTGGTTGCTAGCCTACCTTGAAAAGAGAACTCTGGAAAATTGAATATTGCATGAAGTTGTTGATGTAAAAGTAAAACAAATAAAAACAAGCCTCAGAACTTACAAATGCTTTTAGGGATGCAGTTGTGTGCAATGGGAGAGCCATCTGTAAGACGTGTGGCTTGATCAAATTTTAACAGGCACTCTGGCTGCCTTCAAAAGTTCACAGAAATGTATTAGTATTGCTATTGAGGAAAACGGGATTGTTAAAGACTGTAGTTACTGTGTACACATATGGTAACAACTTCTTTACCATATGTGGTATAAACTTGGAGAAAAATTAGTATTTAAAGCAAAATAGTCATTTCCATCAATAAACCATATATAATAGGACACCAAAATGAAATAAATCTGAACCTGTAATCCAAGGAAAAGAAACTGAAACCCACTAGAATTTTCAGGAGTCATTAGAACTTTACCTAAATCGTTTCAAATAGTTGTCACATGTTTCAAATAAGTGATTTTCAACATGCGTGGCATGTCTTCCCTCAAGACTTGATGACAAATTTTAAAAAATTGAATTACCAAATAATCATCGCATTTTTAAATGCTAAAAATAGTCCTACAGATGTTTTAAACTTAAGAGTTAGAAGTTGTATTACACAATATTTATGATCATCAGGAAAAAGTTAATCAATGCTTTTGAATACATTTGATTTATTTTTAACGTATGACCTTAATAGATTGCATGTAGCTCTTATTTTAAATGTAATCCAGAAGAATTATACACTCAGACATGCAATAGTGATTTATTGAAATGGTGCTTGACTAATTGTTTGCTTTCATTATTTGCTATAAAGTTGTTTAATGTATGCATTTAGTTAAGAAATATCAATGTGAACTTATTCTGTCTAATGCACTATGCTAGATAGAAAGAGATATACAACTATAAGATATTGTCCCGCAATGAAAAAAATATATAATTTATTGTAGGTAGATAAATAAACCAAAAAATATTGTTCATTGCTGTAAGAACAAAGATAGTGGATGCAAAAGAGCTGTGGGATACACAAGAGGTGCATTTAATTAAGACAGAAGGAATGTGGAAGCTATAGGAAGCCACAATTGAGTTGAGTTTTGGAGTATAATAAGGTGTTACTGAAGGAAGGCTGAAGTTAATTCTGGTCAAAGAGAATTACTGGTACAAAGGCCAGGAGTTTCAAGGTGCAGTTGTGCTGTCCGGAACTTCACTTAATACATTATTATTGGAGTATTGTATCCTCATGGAGGAGGAGGCTTAAAGAAGACTGCAGGCATTAGACTGTGAAAACTGGAAGCCGTGCTAAGTACTTTAAACTTTATTACCTCAGATGTTGGGCCTGTTTTTAGGAGCAAACATTATCTGTGAGCCACATGGTACCTATGGGTGGAGGATGAAGATGGAGCCCACGGGAAGTAGGGGAGTTGTAACCCAAGACAGCTCCAAAAGGTTTTCATTGGTCCTCCAGTATTTCTGCACTCATGAACCCTGCGTGATCGCTATGCTCAACATGTTAGTACAAAATGCATGCCCGTGTGATTCTTTAATTGATTGGTTAGTTCATGGAAAGCCCCTACTTGCTTGCTTATATAAATTGCAGTGTAACAGCAATAAAGTGGAACTGCCCTGACAGAACCCTGGCTGTGTCTGAGTGTCTCTTTCACGGGGCTGGGTTGGCGGGCAGCAGGCTCACTTTTCCCTGAGATCCCTCGGTCCCAACACCGGGGGTAATCCTGTCAGCTCCTTCTCCTTCTGGGTCTATGGGAGGACCCCAGCCGTGTCCCCGCACTCAGAAGTTCTGATGAGACATTGAAGGATAAACAGCAGAGTGGAAAAGTCAGTTTTGCATTTTATAAAAGTTACTTTGATAACTAGTACAAGGTGGGGTGATGCTGGGTGAGGAGGAATGAAGTACAATGTGTGGCCTGGGCAAGACTGAAGAGAAACACATTAGTTAGCACTCTACTGCAGTATCCAGAGGAGATGTGATCACAGCCCAGATACGATACTGGCAATAGGAATGGAAGGAAGGGAACAATTTAAGAGGTAATTGGGAGACAAAAAAAAAAAAAAAAAAAAAAAAATGGAGGTAATAACTGTAGTATCAGCACTATACTCAGCTGTCAAATTTTCCTTCAGAAGTATTCCACAGTCCAGGTACAGAAGCAGAATGGGCAGGTGGTTGGATTGAACTAAGCTTAGGATTTTTTAAAGTGTTCAAAGAAAAGAGAAAGTAGCAAGCAATATGTAGGTGCTGGTGAGAAAGTAAGTGACTTAATTTAAAGTAAACTAAAATTTTCATAGCATATACACTCACCTATTGAAGGGCATTTGGGTCATTTTTACTTTTTAGAAAGGGGAAGTTTTTTGGGTGATGTAACTAGTCAACATCCTGATCATGATGGTGATTACATGTTAAAACTTACAGACCAGTATACCAAAAAGAGTGAATTTGACTGTATTTAAATTTTTTAAAAAATGGTAATTCAGTAAGAGAGCTATTGTGCAGATGATTCATATATAAAATAAAACCTTGAAGGTCAACTTATAATTTATGTACAACCCACACTCAGTAATAAAGTAAAAATTTTCATCAAATGGCTGGCTTTTCGGTTTTATTCACTTGCATCTCATTGCAAATAAATGCAACTTTTCCATGAATGTGACCTTGTTCATCTAGTTCCAATTGGTCCAGATCTTTAGTTTATCCACATTGTTTTCTTATGCTATGACTTAGAGTATGAATCTGCATATCCTGCATCAGCATGAATAGCTAGAATGACATTCTGTGGCTTAATTTTGAACAGTTGTTAAACAAATGATGCTATATACTGACTTAATTAAACATTCAAATCAAAGTATATTTGTTTACATGCATGTTTACATATCCCTATATTTTGAAATAATTATTTCTCTTTTACATAGTTAAGTTATTACACAATTTTCTCTTCTGGGTCTGTCATTTCCCAGGCAGCATCACCGGGGAGATACTAGGAGGAAAGAAAAGAGAGACTCAGCATGCCTCCCAAGCTTTGAGTTCGTAGTACCACAAGGCTAATTGGCTCTATATTGAGCCAAAGCCTCCAACTCATTCTTGGTCAGAGGAGTAGAGGGGCCAGAGCAGATTCATTATAGAGCATGCCAGGTAAATTCTCCAACTCTTTTTCTTAATCATTATATAGGACAATAGTTTTTCTTAAATTTTTATCAGAAAGGGAAAATATAAGATGCATGGAATTTGAAAAGAATATGACAGATGGTTAGAGAATTTTGTAGGCATTACTTCTTTTTTTTTTTTTTGCCCATACCTGTTTTGTTTTGTTTTGATTTTAATTTCATAGTATAATTTTGCAGGGAATAGGAATTCTAACTTTCTTAAATGATAAAATAAAAGTAACATGTTAAGAAAGTAAATATAGTTTTTAATATATTGAACCCATTTTAATACATATTAAATTGTTGCTTATTAAATTATAAACTTACTATATTTTAAAATATTGTTTAATTTCAACATTTAATATCAATGGAGAGAGAGATCATGGTGGAAAGGGAGGTAATTTACAGGACTTATTTCTCTAGATTAACAAGCAGTGCTGAAGGAAATTTTCTTAAAAAATGTAAGGAACTGAAAATCTTTCCTAAGTTTTTGGCATAATAGGAAGTTGAGTTGAAGAGACACCTATGGTTTAGCCCAACTTCTAGGAAGCTGTACAACTGCAGTTGTGAAATACGTCTAATTTGAAAGATTGGTCACAACATTCAGTTTGACAAATTTGTGTTGGTCACAGTCAGAAAATTTTGCACCAGCTAAAGACAGCCTACAACATGAACACTGATTTAATTTTCCATGGGTATGTTCTAGCTAAGAAAAACCTTAAAACTTAAAGGATAGTCAGAAATACTTCAGGAAAACAAAGAGCACTAAACATTAATGTGCTCCTCAGTCTCACTACTATTTGTGAAATATCAATAATCTTTTTAAACATAGCAAATCCAAAAGGCTGTAAAAAGAAGAAATAGCAATGCATTCTCAAAATGAATTCCAAAAGACTAGAACTGCAGCCAAATACTATACCTAGAGTCCCATAAATGCTATTTGTGGTAATGGGTATGCTGCCAGCATGAATCTGGCCTTCATGTCTTGGGCCCGAGGGGCAACGATCAGTTTTGTATTTCATGAATATTCATAACCAATTAAAAAATGGGGAAAAGACAAAACAAAACAAACAACAACAACTACAACAAAAACCCTGCATCTTCAAACCTGGATAAGCATGTATTTTCATGGTTTATTTTTACTAAATTTTGTCTTTGGCTTCAAATGAAGGTAACAGGATGATCCAAGTCATTAAACTAAAACATCTTGGACACACATTACATTCTTAGAAAATGACGTGCCAAGCTTAACACTGAGATTAGAAACAGATTTCTGGTATCCTTCTCTGCAACTGCAAAGAAGCCAATATAGTAATTGTAAAGCAAGCAGCTTAATGATGTACTAGACTAATTTAAAATTATTTTACTTGTGATCCAAATTATTCAAGAATATCTATAAATAAATGTTACTTTTGTGGTAAAATATTTAATAAATTAAAATTTTCCAATTCTGTTAGAAATAGATTTGGAGACTAAGACTAATGTATAAAATAATCCAGAAAAGAGTTGAATTAGGGAGCAGAAGAAGGAATGGTGACCAGTTCTATTGACAAGAATCCCTAGAGATGGTAAGTACTACTTTTGCAGGGCAGCATGCTTATGTGAGCAGTAGTCCAGGCCTATTGAAAGCTAAAACACATATGAGGCTTTTATTAGATCTGTCCATTGCCAATGGGCCCATCGTGTTACTTTTTTCAGCTGTCACATTTATATATATAATTATATGTGTTACAAGTTTAAGAAAATGTTCAAATTTTCACAAGGTAACTTTATGCTTCTCAAAACACACACATACACACACACGCATGCATACACACACAATTCATCTGCATTCTAGAATGCAGAGAAGAGTTAATACCTGTATAACAATCAGGGAATAAAGTTCACTGTATTATCCCCCAAATGCTTTATGATCAAAAACACCCTGGATAATATGGTTAAAAATTATAAATTTGATATTTGAAGCATCCAAGATATATTAATATAAAGTTGAATGTTAGAGTAAGGGTAGCTTGTACAACCTGATTTTAGAAATTAGATAGAAATGACTTCTATTAAGGGTTATTCTATTGGCAAAAATAAGTACCACCAAAAGATCTTGAAAGGGTGACTTAGGTAGCAAAAATATCAGGGTCATTTCTTGGCTCTCCCAGGTATGATACATTTCAAGTAAATGAGTCACTTCCCCCTAAGTTTTAAGGCAGCTTCTTTTAGGTTAGTAATATATAGAAACTGTTTAAAGTGTGATAAAAATCCAGTGCAAGTTATTTATAATTTGTCACATTAAGTAATTCTCATAAAATCATTTTTGAGATAGTCTACAAAAGTTTCTTTGTCTTACCCATCTCTCTGAAATATAACTTTTTATAAAAATTAAATAACATAAACAAATGCACTTACACTAAATTGGTGATTTTTTACACCAGTGAACTGATGTTTATTTGATTACAAGTAAAATATAAGGTTTTTTTTAAATTTATTTTTATTTTTTGGTGCTGTATTCAAGTAAATATATAGCTCTTTTGTTTTATAGCTCTTCATATCTCACTTCACATGCATATATTTTTGACTCATTCTAGGATTTCTATTAAAGCCTCATAAATAACTGGTAAAATTATGTCTCTATACTAGACAGATCAAGAATCTTTAGTGAAGACCTTTGTGGAACCAAACTGAAATGATAGAATCACTCTGTTAGAAACACCACTTATCAAAGGAACAATGCCTGGGTTTGTACACAGCCCCCATCCTTATGTTTCCATAGCGCTTTAACAATACCGATGCAGGCTGTGAACTCAGATTGGCCTATGTTTAAATCTCAGGTCCTTCACTTACAAGATGTTGTGTCAGACAGTTTATTTAATTGTAAGCCTCAATTTCCTTGTCTGTAAAATCTAAATGATTGTATTACCTATAGTATGTGTGTGTCTTTGTATGTGCATTGAATTAAAGTGCACATACTGCATTTAACATAATGTTTGTACAGAAATAGTAGATGGGCATCTCTCTCTCTCTCTCTCTCTCTCTGATATATGTATACACACACGTATATACATATATGCATAAATAAATGCTAGGGGGCAATCATTGCTATTGACTTTAAGATGGTTATGAGAGTAAACACTTGTCTTTTTTACAGATAGAACACTTAAATGAATATGAAGTATGTGTGTCCTTCTGTGTGTGTGAGGGGGGGTCTGTGTGTGATTGTTCATATACTCCTATTCCTTTGGACATTTTACTACAAACCATGAAACTAACTCCGGGTTTTACTCTAAATTATTTGAGAAATCACTAAAGAGATTTTAACACTAATTATGAGAATTCACTTCTACTACAGCATAGAACAAGGAACTATATCAGAAAAGATTGTGAGTCTATCACTTTTGTCATTTTATATTGGTTACCTAATCATCTAAGTGAATAATGAAAGAGGATACTAAATAATTCCTCAGAAACATGAACTTAACCAGTCCCTTTCAGAAGGTATGAAACAGCTGCAATAACAATCCCCCCAACATCACTTTGCTAAAATGAAAACAGAAACATAATGCAGATTGCCTTCATTCAGAATAGACTTAAATAAAAAAGGCAATCAACTTGAACAAAAACTAAACTGTTTCACATACATTTCCAAGTGGTATTTTTTCCATTTTTTGTAGAACATAACGGATAACTGAGGTATTTATAGAAGCTAATGACCTAGAGGACTTTTGAAGCTAATGTGCTAAAACAGGCATGGTCCTGTGTTACTAATAAAATATTAACTATGATATACAGAAAAAGAAATGCCCTTTTAGAGTTCAAGATAAGTAAGAGATATAAGAAGCTATAGTAACATTTTGGGACAATGAGATGAACAATGCATTCTTTTAATGTGGAACCACAAAACCATGAGTAACAGCCCATGTGCTTTAACATCATGCATTCAGAAGTTGATTGAAAAGTTATTGCAGATCTGACCAAGATGGCAGAATAGACAGTCCCCAGCATCACTCTCTCTCACAAATCAACCAGTTTACAACTATTAAAAAGCAATGACAGCCAAGCTGGGGCCACTAGAGATCAGGGGAAGAGGAGGACAGACCTACTGAGTGCATGAAGGCAGGGGAGCCACAAAAAGAAAAAGAAAGAACTGCTGCAACCATTTCTAGCCCCAGCTGCTTCAAGGCTGGAGCTGGTGAACGCACAGAGCATGAGCTGGCAAAAGCCACAGCTGTGTCCTTTGGATGAAGTTGCTTGGAGGCTGCAAGGGAGAAGAGGGCCTTGGTGGCACCCAGGCCAGAAAGACTACTAACATGGTTCCTGTGGGCCCACATAGGAGTGAGAAACCAAAAAAACTGAAGAAAAGGAGCCACTCAGAGGCTGGTGGGTCATCAGAGGGTACCAGCACATGGCCTATCCCATGGGAAATGTTTGAAATGTTGGCAGTGAGGTTGATGGGTCCACTGGGAAAACACCAGGACACAGCAAGGACAGGTGATCAGCCCCCCAATCAGCACAGTACCACTCAGTGGAGATTGGTCAGGAATATAGAATTACAGGAGATGCAGTTTGCTGAAAAGACTCA
Source organism: Galeopterus variegatus (assembly GCF_000696425.1). Taxonomy (NCBI): domain Eukaryota; kingdom Metazoa; phylum Chordata; class Mammalia; order Dermoptera; family Cynocephalidae; genus Galeopterus; species Galeopterus variegatus. The sequence goes on along the minus strand of NW_007741824.1, from coordinate 2,365 downwards.
GGCTCAAACTAGAGTATCTGCACAATCCAGATGTGCCAGATCTCATGAAACCCAGAAGTACCAATAAAGTCAACCATTAAAACCTGAGCAGCACAGAAAGCCTTCTCCAGGCAATCAGCAGCAAAGCAACAATTTAACTCAACCACAGAGCTCAAGTGCTGGTCCCCACAGGAAGTTCCCCCATTTTAGAAATAAGCAAAGGACAACAAATTAGTTCCAGTGCAGAGTTTAAGTAGTGGGAACAGCAAATAATCCAACACAGAACTGGGAGAAAAAACAAAGTACCCACAGACCAGAGACAAAGTATATATTAACTAGTAAAGGTCTCATATCACCAAAGAACCTATAAAGCCTATAAAACCTAGAAGGACTGGAAGTCCCCTGGGCTACCAAGCCAGGGATGGGGGAGTGCTGCGGGTCTCAGCCATGCCTCTTGACATCTACAACCAGCCCAGTGATGACCCTGAACCATCACAGGAAGCACCTGGGCTCTCCTGAACTAAGACAGTGGGGGGCCAAAGTGCCTTGGTCATGCCACCCCTAACACCTGCAACCAGCCCAGTGATGTCCACTGAGCTATTTCAGGAAGTGCCCAGGCTCTCCAGAGCTGAGGTAGCGGAGGTCTGAGGGCCTCGGCCACATACCCCTACACCAACAAACAGCCCAGGGATGACCACTGAGCCACTGCAGGAAGTGGCCTGGGCTCCTGAGCTGGGGTGGTGGGGGCCAAGGGCTTTAGCCACAGACCCCTGACATCTGCACTCAGCCCAGCAATGAACAGCCACTGCTGGAAACCCCCTGGTCTCCCCCGCAGGAATGAGGGGGGTGTAACAGGCCATAACCCTGCCTCTCCTCCTTCCTCCTTCCCTCGCCCTTCCCTCACCCTACTTCCTTCCCTCTTCACCTCTCCCCCTCTTTCCCAACTGCTCCACAACCTCATAGAATGTTAAAAAACAATATTAAAAAATAAATAAACTTAAAAATAATAAATAAAAATAAACAATCAGAGCTGACTCATATACAAGTCATGAAACATTGAATGGTGAAATTATGATCCAACCAGAATTAAATAAAACATTGAAATAATTCTTAAAAGAAAAGTTATTCCAGTTTGTTTTCAATATATAAGATTTGTAACCCAATTGTCTTCAAGACTTTTGGTATTCTGACATCATTTTTTTTTAACCAAATATGAAAAGGGTTGAATTAGACATATGCATCAGTTCATGAAATCTTACTGTCAGGCGTCTATACAAGAGCTTTCTATTTTTTCATGCATTCATTTATTCACTTGCATGCCCATTCTCCACTTTCACTCCCTTCCCCTCATATACTTTCCTATGTGTTTGATATGGAACTTTTTGTTTGATTGTATTTTTACGAAACATTTATTATTGTTTTATGTTGTTCAACTCCCTTCACTTCTCTTTTCAAATCACCATAAGTCAGCAGGATTATTGTGGTGTTTTACAAAATAAAATAAAACAAAACAAAATAAAATACAATAATATTTAATTTTAGAAACCCCTTCTTTGCCTCCCTTCATATATGTACATCTTCTATCTCGATATCTTCGTACTTCCTTGAGTTCCTGATCCCCTCAGTGGCTGTGACTCGTAGATGGTACAAAAGATTCCTAGAAGTTCTCATTCTTTCTGTATGCTATGAAATGGCTTTTACATACAAGAAATTTATACTTTGTAATTTGATTATTATCAACCACTAAAAAGCCATTTCACTTAAGGTCCATCTGCATGACTCTATTTTATTTCAATATTTTTTTTTATTAAAATTTACCATAATGCAGCTTTTCTCTGGACTAAATATGACTTTGGGGTTGTCCTGGGGACTTACCTACCATGTACAACATTGTGTGTGTGACAAAATGCCTTCTAAATTGCAAACAAACATACGAAGGTTGGAATGCAACTTCTTTACAAGGTGGAGCCTGTATTTATTCCATACAATTCACACCATTGCAAAGCATTTTCCAAGCCCACTGGTAAACTTCATTTTATCATAAATGTTTCATCAGATACATCAGTAACAAAAGAGACATAGCATGCCTAGGGATTTAACTATAACAGAAAAGGGCAGAAACTAATTTTCTTTTTTTTTTTTCATTAAATTTTTATTTTGTCAATATACAATGTATATGATTATTATGGCCCGTCACCGACACCTTCCTCCCTCCTCCCTCTCTCCCCTCCCCCCCAAGAATGTCCTTTCCGTTTGCTTGTTGTAACAACTTCAAAAAGGTATAGTTGTTATATCTTCTCCCCTCCCCCGGTTTTTTTTTGTGTATGTGTATGTGGGTGAAATAATTTGTTTATTTTTTAGCTCCCACCAATGAGTGAGAACATGT
>NW_007741823.1:23041-23843 GCF_000696425.1 Galeopterus variegatus | reverse complement strand
AAAACAGGAAGTCAAATTGCCCCTATTTGTACACTGCATGATTTTATATATAGAAAACCTATAGACTTCACCAAAAAATTCTTAGAACTGATAAACAAATTCAGGAAAGTTGCTGGATACAAAATCAACATACAAAAATCAGTACTATTTCTATACGCCAACAATAAACTAGCCAAAAAAGAATCAAGAAACCAATCCCATTTACAGTAGCTACCAAAAAACTTAAATACCTAAGAATAAATGTAACCAAGGAGGTGAAGGATCTCCTCAATAAAAACACAAAACAGTGATGAAAGAANTAAGAATATACAGTAATATGTGGCCAAAGAAATTTTTAAAAAGAAGCTTAATGAAGGGTGACACTAACCCTCCCAGAGCTCAATATAATATAAAGTTGCAATGATTAAAGATGTGATAAGACTAGATAGACAAAGTAATGGAAGAGAATACATAGCTCAGGAACAGAGCCAAGAACATATCAAAATTCAGTATTATGGTATAAAATATACATCACAGATCAGAGGGAAATTTAAAATTACTTCTAAAATGTGCTAAAACAACTGAGAAGTATTTAGGAAAAAAACAGATTTTCCCTTCTAGCCAGAGCAATTAAGCAAGAGAAACAAATAAAGGGCATCCCAATTGGAAAACAGGAAGTCAAATTGCCCCTATTTGTACACTGCATGATTTTATATATAGAAAACCTACAGACTTCACCAAAAAGTTCTTAGAACTGATAAACAAATTCAGGAAAGTTGCTGGATACAAAATCAACATACAAAAATCAGTACTATTTCTATAC
>NW_007741823.1:20670-21334 GCF_000696425.1 Galeopterus variegatus | reverse complement strand
AAGTGGTTTCGTCAATAGAAGAGTAGATTCTGATAATACAGAAAGTGTAAATTTCTATTAAACTGTTAAAGAGATTGTATAGTCCTTTTTGAGGGTAGTTGCAGAACACATAATATTTAGTTGGAGGAAGCACCCATCTGATTGCTATGCATTGGAGCAGGAAGCAGAACAATGGCATGCTACAGAAACCACCTGCCCTCACCCTTATACTGGAAGGGGATGACATTCCAGAAAAAGCCTGATCCAAGGGACAGGAGGCCTGGATTCTGGACCTGGGCAGGGAACAAGGACTGAATCCAAGTAAACCATAAAATGGACTGGGAAGGAAATAAAGATGCTCAAGGAAAAGCAGGAAAGTTTGCTAAAAACTGAAAAGAAAGAAAAGAGAGTGGTTAAGTAGTGAGTGGTTAATAGAAAACCGTGCCTCAAAGAAATCAAGAAAGATGATGGCTAAAAACAAGCCATAAAGAGGGGTCATTAAGTGATTACAAGAGAATTTGATGAAAGCTGTTTCATTAGAATGGGAGAGTGTCAACCACATTATTGTGAAGTAAAGAGTCAAGGGAGAGAAAATAAAAACATCAAATATAAAACATTCTTCAAGAAGTTTGATGGTAAAGGAATAATGGGATTGCTTTGAAGTAAAATTGGTGAATTTAAAAAA
>NW_007741823.1:17574-18868 GCF_000696425.1 Galeopterus variegatus | reverse complement strand
GGGGTACAATCTGATATTTTAATACATATATATGTTGTATAACAATCGGGTCAAGGTAGTTAATTCATCAATCACCGCATGCATTTATCATTTCTTTGTGGTGAAAACATTCAAAAGCTTCTCCTCTACCTATTCTGTAATATACAAAACTTAACTGTTAGCCATAGTCACCCTACTGTGCAACAGAACATCAGAACTTATTCCACAGGAGGCATTTTCTAACAAGGAGCTCAAAGCTTCCCCCTTATCAGGAATATAATTGGACAATTAATAGCACCTGGACTCACATTCCCCAAAATTCAGGGTTTCCCAGGCCCTCAAGAGATAAAAAATGCTTAAAGACCTATTCTAGAAAGGTAGTCAACTACATAGCAGGAAGACCTGAATCTAGACACTGTAGTTATGCCACAACGCCATTCTGGCTGGCTAACCCGGCCAGTGCAGAACTCTTAACAATGTGTTCAGAGACTGTTGGTGGGCCCACCCATGTAACCTATGCACATCACCTGACAGGAAATGGTTTAGTTGTCAAGCACTGGCCTAACCAACCCAAGGGAACACTGCTCCCTGAATATCTCCCAAATACTACCACATTACACTGCAGCTCTGACTTCCTCTTCTCTCAATCGTGAAAGCACCCTGGTAACTGTTATACATTTAGACCTCTGATCTCTCAACTCCTATTTTCCTTACTTGCTCTCTCTGACCACAGCCCCCAGTTTGCAGCCCTGCTTTAGATAATGTTGTTTAAGGCATTTCACGTTCATGTCCGCCTAGCCATTGTTGGCAAATAGTTTCATAGTGCGTATTAATTAAGCCTAGAAAACTTCCTGCGACAGTATACTGCCCATCTGCGATACAATTTCCCCACCTACCTCATCCCTGAATCTGCTTCTGTCAACACCCACTTTCACAGCAGCTCTGGATCCACCCAGGCTTTCATCCTCAGTCCAATAAAATCCTGCCCAGATTCTGAGGACTCCATATCAGGAACCCTGGTATGGGTAGGAGAGAGCTGGTCTGCTGGTGATGTCAGACGCTGGCCCACCTGAGAGTACAAAACAGAAATGCACTGGCCATTAGTAACTTTCAACAGGTAAACACAGGAAATCTCATTGTGGTTCTGGCTAAGAGAGAGGCCAAATAAAAGTTCATGTTTTTACTGGTATCTGTCCCTTTATATGACTCTAGTTTATCCCTACAAGAAACATTTGGAACAGCATGAAAACCTCCTCAGCTTGGGCATTGCTCCAGGCCTATATCCCCTCCATTGGCTTTTCAACACACTCACTCT
>NW_007741823.1:16348-16641 GCF_000696425.1 Galeopterus variegatus | reverse complement strand
TTAACTAAATATTCTCCTTTCTCAGAAACAGTACACAAACTTGGAGTTGGTGCACTGCAGCCTGAGTCTGAGCTTTATGAAGTGACCTTCCCCACCATCCACCCCTCCACCCCACTGTATCATCAAACTAAAAGAGAGATCAGTCATAACCTTCCAGGTTTTCAGGCCCTTCCACTTACCGGCTCTATGAAACTTTGTGTTGCTTCTGTAGTGTGTCACTACTTCAGTGAAATATGAATAATATTTATGTCTAATACATATACTATTGAGGAGATTGTAATATTTAAAACTTC
>NW_007741823.1:12365-15398 GCF_000696425.1 Galeopterus variegatus | reverse complement strand
TATGAATAATATTTATGTCTAATACATATACTATTGAGGAGATTGTAATATTTAAAACTTCATGCAAGGTATCTATAAATTATAATAAATTATTAACATCATTATTATTTCTGCTCAGAGGCTCTTATTACCAAAAAATTAAGATGCAAACCAGAACTTTTTATGTTTGCAATTGATAATTATTGCAAGATTTAAGAAAATAGCAGAAAACGAAAAGCAGGAACTAATCGGGTTCTTCATCAACTAACCCACCAAGCAAGTTCATTGCATTTTAAATAAGTTTTTAAAATTGGACAGAATCTTATACCTGCAGACAATTCTTTAAAAGTTTTAATCTGCTTGTATTTTTTTCAGGGAAGTAGAACAGTCTGTATCCCCCAAACCTCACCCCAGCTCCCACCCCTTTCTCTGGAATGTCTTATTTTTTAAATGCTTCAGAGACATCCCATTAGATTAATAATTTGGAGACAAAAATGTCTGTTTTATTTTATTTGTTTTTCCCTAGTTTGACAAAGTGGTAAATATCCCTTGACTTCTCCCTAAAGTATTCAGTGTTAGATATCTTTCCTTACTGAGAAAACGGCATATACAGTAATTCTTCCTCTACTGTATATAAATTCCAAATGCTACCTTAGCAGAATTATGAAATAAAAATGAATGCTTTTTTAAAGCATTTATGGAGACTGGGGAATAAATGATAGAATTTTCTTATATTTCTTGTATATGCAGATAACAGATACATTTAATGCAAGAAGGAAATAGAATTTTAATAGAATTTTTAACTAAAGATCTTGAAACAAAACTAGACATACATTTTAATTGAATTTCTGGCTCAAATTACAGCAAACCATTATAAATCATTAGGAATCAGTTTTAAAACTGCTTTCACTTTTCTCCGTATTACAAACACAGAGGTAAGCTTTTACAGCTTCAGATAAGTGTTAATAAATTACCCGAATTTCAAAATTAATGGCTGCCCGGCTGCTTTGGGGAGATATCATTGTGTTTCATGAATATTTTGATTTTGTGATTAGATCAAAATGCACTGAATTCCTAAACAGTCATAACCAAGGTCTGCTGATCATAAACTGTTCTTTTTTAATAAATTATATTCCTCACAAATCTGCTGATATGGAATAATTAGAAATTGGTTGCCTGCATTTACTGTAATATTTGCATGACTTTAGATCTCCACCTACTGATCTAGAGGCTGGCAGGAAATGTACATTTTGTACATTTCTAAATATACCTTGCCTGCAGAGATAATGGTTTATATTGTGATGGTAAGAAGGTTTTTATTTGCAAAAAACAAAGAGGTGTCACTTGCCAGTTCTGGAAGACATTGATTAGGCAGTTTATGTCATTCCTATTCAGAACTTATTATTTACAGCTTTCTTGTTTTCTTTCCTTTATAGGAGATAAAGATCTGTATCTTGTAAACTGCTTAAAGAGTGTCTATTTTGTGTTTTTAGGGAGCCTTAAAATACATTTTATAGAATGCAAAGATTCTGAAACTAAATGTAAACTGAATAAAATACAGTATCCCAATCTATTATAGTATCTCCAAGTATAATCTTTAAATTAAGTGGTACATAAATAGTTACACAGAGGAGGGGGAAAAAAATCCCCAGTGTAAACTCACCCTTGGCCATGTAAAGCATATAGATTTAACTTTGAACCTGCATAACCCACACTGCATAATCTAATACTTAAGTGTGGTGCAATAAAACATTGAACTTTCAGAAGAGAAGAGACCTATAGTTACTAGAGGTGGGAAAGGGGAGGGGGAGGGGGTTAGGGAGTAATTTGGTAAGAGACACAAAGAATAACTATGATTTGTAATGATGAACATGCTAATAATATTGATTTGATCATTNAGTATCTCCAAGTATAATCTTTAAATTAAGTGGTACATAAATAGTTACACAGAGGAGGGGGGGAAAAAACCCAGTGTAAACTCACCCTTGGCCATGTAAAGCATATAGATTTAACTTTGAACCTGCATAACCCACACTGCATAATCTAATACTTAAGTATGGTGCAATAAAACATTGAACTTTCAGAAGAGAAGAGATCTATAGTTACTAGAGGTGGGAAAGGGGAGGGGGAGGGGGTTAAGGAGTAATTTGGTAAGGGACACAAAGAATAACTATGATTTGTAATGATGAACATGCTAATAATATTGATTTGATCATTGCATACTGTACATGAATACTGATCGTCAACTCTATAATCCATAAATATGTATAACCAATTATGTTTCAATTAAAAAATAATAATAAAATTTAAAATAATAATAATGAAGTGTGGTCATAGTGAAGAAACCACTGATTGCAGACACTTAAGACTTTAAATCTTCTAAATCTCATGATTTTACAAAACTGAGTGACTCCAGGAGCTAAAAGTTTGTATTTTAGAATGCCCCAATACAATAATATTTATGAAGCATTTCTGCAAGGCTCATTGAGAGACAGGTTTTCAACATGGGAGCAAGAATAATTCTTGATAAAATCAGGAGAAAGATTCAGGAGAAAGGCACGTGAGACTCTCAGCTGCTGCTTCTCACCATTTAGAGTTCTGGGAACTAAAGACACCCTAGAAGCATCATTCACTCCAGGAGTGGTACAATTGGCTTCCTCTGAGTGTTCATAAGCTAGGGCCAAGGAGTCCAGAGTTCCTTAAGCCTAATATTATCACAACACAAAGCAACTCCTCCATGGGTCTTCCAAGTTGAGACTGGGCTCAAACAAATTGCCTTGCTTGTGGTTCATGGCACCCGGCATTTTTCAAAGAGCATTTTCATGCTTACTCTTGAGATTCTTCACAACTCCTCAACCACAAACACAAAAGGAAGTAAAAAGAATGGCCAGATTCAAATGATTAAGTGTCCATAGAAAGATTTCAATGAACAACATTTAACCTTAATAAAAGATTCTACCAGTCCAACACAGTAAATGCACAAATGTTCATTTCTTTGTAGGAAAAGTAAAAATGGGATAACATTCACACTTATAATTGGGAAGCCAGGCTTAC
>NW_007741823.1:6820-11672 GCF_000696425.1 Galeopterus variegatus | reverse complement strand
ACAGAGACAAACTTTCAGCATGGATTTTTATTTGTTCTCATCTCACCTCTTTTACACATTCATTCTGTTTTCAGCATCTGCAATTTTTACATAAATCTTTATTTATGCTTATATTTGCATTGAAAAAAATCAGGTGAGAATTTTTTTTTTTCACTCAAAAGAGAGGGCATCTCCATTAGTCATATGTGCCAGCATTTGCATACACGGGAGGCATCTCCATAGCCTCAAGCAGCTCTGTGCTCCTCAATGTAAAGTGGAATCTGCACTGTAGAACCACATTTTCCCAAAATCAACCCTGTCATCAGGAAGCTTAATCACATTAAAATATATTCTTTCCTCTGAGTGTGTTTATGCACCATAGATGTAAATTTTTAAAATTTTGGCTAGTTCTATTCCACACATATGGTTACTATTTTAAAATAAAGAAGGCATTTCTAATAATAGTGGGTTGCTCAAGAATGAGCCATCTACTTAAATATTTACTGAGAATCTATTCTCCGCAAGGCACTATGCTAGGCCCTTGAGATACAGGGATGAGTAGGGCTAGGTGTCAGCTTCAGGCAGCTGAGCCTATTGGGCAGAGAGAAAACTACATGTCTAGATATAGTTCATTGTGATTCGCTCTGTGGTGGGAGCATGTACAGTGTACTGTGGGACCAAAAAAAAGGCCTCCAAATCAGACTGGGTGGTCAGGCAAAGATCTCGGACTTTGGAAGGCCAGGAGGAGAAATATAAATGATGAAACAAAAGAAAAGAGCATTTGGAGAACCAATGCTTGAGGAGGCATGAAGCAGTAGATTTTCAGGAAAGCTTATGTATTTCATTACGTTGAAGCAAAGGTTGCCTCTGGGTATCTCACGAAAAGAGCATTTGGAGAACCAATGCTTGAGGAGGCATGAAGCAGTAGATTTTCAGGAAAGCCTATGTATTTCATTACGTTGAAGCAAAGGTTGCCTCTGGGTATCTCACAAATATAATTTTCCATTCGCAATCCATTGGACCATGTCTAGGGCATTATCCCAATAAACCCAGGTATAACTATGAAGGTAATTTTACCACTTTTCCATTGCCAGTTGAGGCCATGGAAAAACAAACAGCTCAAACACAAGATATACAAAATGGAATTCTCGATCTTCTCACAGACTTACTCCTCCTCCCAAGCCTTCCCATCTTAGTCAATGGTAACACCTTCTACTAAGTTCCTTAAAGCAGAACCATGGAAGTCATTCTTTACAAATATTCCTCCTTTATATAACTCTCATTCACACCTGCAAGACTTTCCTATGTACAGGCAATTGTACTTTGAGATTATACCGTCATTACTGTTGCAGCACTGTAGTTCAAACTACCACCACCCCAAGTGTGAATGAGTGCAATAATTTTCAATCCAATCTCCCCCCCTCCATTTTGAGGATCTTATAAATGAATTTCTTCACAGAAGCCATTTTAAAATGTTAATCAGATCATATATCTTTGGCTTAAAACTCTGCAATAACTATTCTTTGCTCTTAGAATCAAGTCTAAATCTTTACTAAGGCAGAAATTGCCAATAGCCTACTAAAATTCTCAGGTGATAGAGTTACATCTGGGCAATGAATGTGTAGACAGATGAAATATGTGGTTTCTCTAGGCCTTACATGTGGCCACATAATCATGTTTCAATGATGATTCCAGAATAGATGGGAGTGATGTGTGCATTTCTACACAGAGGCCTTTGAACAGGGGAGGCCCATGCCCTTACGCTCTCTTACCTTTACACCAACTAAATGTAATGACAACAGGAGCAATCTTGGAAGGGAAGTATTGAGAACAGCAGAACACTTCTGTTAGCCTAGATCTCTGGATGAATTTGCCAAAGAAAGAGCCCTTAGCTTTCCCAGACTATTTTGTAAGAGAGAAATATACCTCCATCTTGTCTGAGCCATTGCACCATGGGATCTCTGTTCCAGCAACCTAGGTTTCACTCTGATCCATACATTTATTCCAGTATATAAGCCTTTCGTGACTGGTCCCTACCAACTTTGTCTGTGGCGCTCTCCCCTTGGTCACAGCTGGCTTCTGAATGTGCCGAGTTCTTTTCTGCATCGTGGCCTTCACATACTCAGTTCCCCTGACTTTGAATTCCCACTCCCTGACTCCTCACCCACCCCTTCTCCCAACATCTATCTATCCTTAAGGTCGAAGGTTCAAATAATTCATCAAAGAGGTCTTCCTTGATCCTGGAGAACTAAATCCAGCCTCTTATTTTCTTTCTCATAGTGTCCTGCTCTTTTCTTTCTTTTGTTCTTTCTCTTTCTTGCATTCTTTCTCTCAATAAAGGTTTATTGAGCACAGTGCCAAGAATTGAAAACAAGAGATTATGGTCAAGGTATATATCAATAGAGATAGAGATAGAGCCTGCAGGCTATCAGAAGAGACAGAAACGCGAACAAATTAATTAAATAATTTCAAGTTTTGGGAAGTGCTGTGAATGATTTAGAAACTAGTAGGGGAAGCTGACATTTATTACAACTTATAAATTATATTTCATTTGTAAGTTTTCTTATTCAGTGTCTGTGTATCCCACTGTAAGCTTTAAAGATAAGGTTCTATTCACTTTGATTGCCACTGTGTATCCACGGCCTCACACAATGCCTGGAATACAGTAAGCACTCCATAAATAATTGTTGAACAACAGAGTAGCAACAAAATACACGAAGCAAAAACTGACAGAAATGAAGTGAGAAATTCAACAATAATAGAGACTTTAATATTCCACCTTCAATAATGAATACAACTAAGAATACCTGAAGAACACTGTAAACCAACTACCTGTAACAGAAATCTGTAGAATACTCCACTCAACCACATAAGCTAGGCCGTAAAACAAATAATGATCAATTTAAAAGAAAGAAATAATACAACATATGTTCTCTGACAACAATGGAATGAAATTAGAAATTAATATCACAAAGAAATTTGGGAAATTCACAAATATGTGGAAATTAAATAACATACTCCCAAATTACCAATGTATTAAAGACGAAATCAAAATGAAAATTAGAAAACACTTTGAGATGAATGAAAATAAAGACCCAACATACCAAAATTTACAGGATGCAACTAAAGTAGTGCTTGGAGGGAAATTAATATCTGTTAAAAAAAGAAGAATGATTTCACATCAGCAACTTTACCTTTCACCTTAAGATGCTGGGGGGGGGGGTGGTGAAGAGCAAAGTAAACCTAAAGCCAACAGAAGGAAGGAAATAAAGATCAGAGTGAAAGTTAGTCGTGACCTCTCAGAATAGTGCTGAGAAGTGTTCTAAGGCCACATCCAGGCCCAGAGGAAAAGAGTGTTTGTCAAAATTATGAGTTCAGCTTTGGGAATGGAAGCATATGAGCCACAAAGGTATACCCTGAATCCTGTGCCTTGTTAACACAAACCTCCAAGAAGAGTTCCTTCCTTTTATGTTTATGAGTACATACATTAGGTTTATGTCTCTAAGAGAATGCTTCCTTGCTAGGATCTTTCAAATTCTTCTTTAGTGGGCATGTCATCAAAGCACCTGTGTGTCTCTGAGGAAAGTGAATTATTGCAAATTGTCTAGCATTGTCAGGGCCAGGTAGAACTGTCAGGACCACCTAGTTCCATCCTGCTATGGTAGTGGGCTAGATCAACGTTCTTCAAAACACCTCCTATGGCACAAACGTTGAGTAGTTCTGGCTCACTTCTCCAATGCTAGTAGCAGACACTGACTTCACCTAATTCCTTGCATCATTTTGTTATTTTTTCTGAAGTCTGAAATCATCATACTAATCCTCACATTTTATAGCACAATGTACACTGATGGTTAAGAGATGCATTCTGAAACTTGATTTTCTGGGTTCAAATCCTGGTTCTGAAACTAAGATGACTGTGTAACCCTGGGCGAGTTACATAGCCTATCTGTGCTTCAGTTTCCTTATGTAAAATGGGGATAAAAATAACCATGTACAGTTCTTATAATGATTAAATTAATAAATACATTATAATGCCCAACATACAAATGAATACATATTGGCCATAACTATTTTCTACAAAGAATTTACATACACCATCATGTTTAATTCTTACAACCAGCTTGGGAAGTAGTTTATTCTCACCTGACAAAGTGGAATTTAGTGGCTGAGAAGCCAAAGTTTCCCATGGATCCACAGCTATGAAGTAGGTTTAGACACAGGGGGTTTTTTCTCCCTAGTCCAATGTTTGTTTTACTGCCGTGATGGTAGAAGGCAGCAGTCTTCACTGAGGAAAGTACATAGACTCCGTGACCAGGCAGATTTGGTTGCTCACCTTCTAGTCATGTGTCTTTGGGCAATGTACTTCACCTCCAAGCCACGTTTATAAGATGAGTATGTTAATCCCTATTTCATGAGGTTATTATAAAAATAACCATGAAAAAAATACCTCACATAGTGCCTGTTACATATTACGTGATCAACAAATGTTAATTTTCTTCCTTTTACATCTCCTCTTAGCAGTGAAAATATTCCCTCCCTACAGTGACCTGTGCTCAAGGGGATCCCTCTGTGGCTGTCAGATCAAGAGAGTCAGCTTTGAAATGCTCTCTTACTGCTTTGTAATGTTAAACATTTAATACAATTACTATAACTAAGATGTGCTCATTATAATCGAATGATATGAATGTTTAAAAAACAAGACTTCTAATAGTAAGATTGTCATAATTTTAATTTATTAAAATACCATACATAGCAGATAGGCAAAGTCTTTTTTTTTTTTTTTTTTTTGAGCACTACAGAATATCACCAAAAAAAAGAGTAAATAAAGTTTAAAACAAAAACAGTGGCAGAGGCCCTAGGGGAAGTGATATAT
>NW_007741823.1:746-5850 GCF_000696425.1 Galeopterus variegatus | reverse complement strand
TATATATATATATATATATATGTAATATTAAGATAGTTATGGGAAAACATCCCATAAATCTCAGACTTTGTAATGAAAACCAAATATTCGGGTTTATGTGACCCAGTTAAATATTCACTATAAGATAGCAGATTTAAATGAATAAAGGGAAAAAATTGCTAAAAGGATAAAACAATGTTTCTGTAATTGGAAACAACTTTCCCGTCTTCTCAACATAGGAGAATAGATTTTAAAGTACTTGCCAAATAAATAAGTAAAGCAAATGAAAAAAAGAAAGATCCACTTAATATTGTTTTCCAGAAAGGTACGAGTGGAAAAGAAATGTAGCCTGACCATCCTCCCCAAAGCTGGAGGTTGCAGTTATTATCGTTTGCATTGAGCAAAGTAGGGAAGTAAACAACAGTCCAGAAGACAGGATATGGAGAAACTAAAATGTTGAGTTTCAACTAGGAAAAAAAATGCTTTTGCCAAGAAATCTGGAAAAGAAAATGGGACTTGGTAAAAGGCAGTCATCAAAAGGGTAGAAACGTCTAGGTCATTTCTAGATTCAGTTTTCAGATTGTAACCCAGGCCACAGTCATCAACGTCAAAAATATAATTATTTTTTTGCCTTCCATTTGAGCTGTTGATGAAGTGACATAATGTCTTTAAGAATCTCCAGTTTTTTAATATTACCATAATACATTATTTTCCTTATAAAAATTCATTAAATTAAGACTGAAAAATATAAATGAATGTTTCAGTCTTAAGGAGAGTATAAAACAGAGTAAAACCTAGTTGGTTTGAGCCCAGGACGTTGGGTAGTCAGCTGAATTCATTGCAAAATAAACAGGCTTAGCACTCACTTCTAGCCTTGTAGAACCAGTGATTCAAATTTTTTTTTAGAAAAATTGAAATTATTTGTGCCTCGTTCAAAGTATATGTTCAAGGGGCTGGCCTGTGGCTCACTTGGAAGAGTGTGGTACTGATAACACCAAAGCCACGGGTTCGGATCCCATATAGGGATGGCCGGTTAGCTCACTGGGTGAATATAGGGATGGCTGGTAAGCTCACTGGGTGAGAGTGGTGCTGACAACACCAAGTCAAGGGTTAAGATCCCCTTACAGGTCATCTTTTAAATAAAGGAAAAAACAAAGTACATGTTCAAAATGTGAGTTGATTGCATTGTCACATATACACACATATCTAAGTAACTCTCTTACCATTGGGAAGGCCATTATTATTAAGAAAGTGAAAAAATAAAGGCACCAAGATATATCGCTCATGGACCCATCAGCCAGGAAAAGAGGATGCTCAGAATAAACCAATGGGAAGTTTAAGCATAAAAAATAACATCTGAAAGAAGTACAAGGGCACTTCCTCATTGCAGATCTTCAGTTACACATTTCAAAAGGGAGAAGTATGCTGCACATTCCCCGTAGGCAATTGAGCTTTCTCATCATCACCCGATGAAGCAATGTCAAAAGCATGACATCTCACCTTCTTTCCATTGAAATATAGATTCCCAAATAACATAACATTCATAGCGTCTACTGAAATGGCTGTAGGAAAGATGAAACACATTGCTAGGGAGAGAAAGATATCATGATAGTATGTTCACATAGCATTGAAAGAGGCATTGAATTGTTAGAATAAAGTGCATATAATACCATCACAAGTTTTTGTTTTGCCTATGATCCTGACTTCAGACAAGAATGGTTGTGTTCAGGGTGTATGGCTGTAGACTATGATCCTGACTTCAAATCACAATTGCAGTCACCACACAAAATGCTACCAACTGATATGTCTAACACCTCATTTTTGTCACCTTTAACCTGAATGGTGCAACTTGGCATAATCTTTTAAACTATCCAAGAATCCGGCATTTCATTAAAAATAAGTATATCTCTAGCTATCATAAGAATAAAATATCAAAGGCCCTAGGGTATAACAGAAGAGATAGGAGATAGGCAGAAATAACTAAAATATATACTATATAATACATTTATATATATAAAGATAAAGTTATAACTGCCACAAAGGAGTGTTGAGGTGGAGAGGGAAACATAGGAATGCCTGAATTCTATCTTTGTTAAGTAATTTCTTCTCCCTCTGAAGTACTGAGGAAGCGATATGTACAAGGGACAAAGATAAATGGGTACATTTCCACTTTAGAATTGGCTGAACTAAGGCCCAATACTCCAATGCAAGTTTCCCCGATAAAGCTGGTTTAGAGAATGTGTCTGATGCTCAAAATCCGTACTGGACTACCATGCCCCAACCTTAATTCTCCAAGTGTTCATCAAAAGTGATGAGAATTTGGGAGCAAGAGAGACTTTCAAGTGAGCCCTGATACAGCTAACCCATTACATCTTTTGAAGGCAATGGCAAGGAGAAGAAATAGATCTTTGTACAAGAGTACATCAATTTGCAACAATAAATCCATCTACTAGTAAACATGGCTCAATATATTTTCTCTAATCTGACCAGATTGGGGTACTGCAAAGAATAAGAAAGATAAAAGAAACTCCCTATCCCCCAAGCAAAAAGAGCATCAAATGCTTTGGGAACTCAAAGTAGAGAGGGACATTGAAATCAAGGAAAAAGTATGTTTCTGATGTTTTTTTCCTTTCAATTATTTGTTCTCTGTCTACAGTCCCAGCTCTTTTTCCTTCACCTATCCATTAAGTTTTCCTTCCAGGATACACCACACTGCTACAGACTCAATTCAGGTATGAAATGCCGCCGAGTGCTGATTAATCCCAACTCTAAACCTCAGTACAGACCTGCCTCCTGAGCTTCAGGCAGTATGCGATGCACCTTCTGTAATATCTAACTTCATTCATCTTCACCTGATAAGATGATGAGGTTTTTCAAATTTGTCCCTAACCTTTTCCTCTCACTTCCCCCACCAAGACGGCTACTCATGCATCATTTTTTAAATCTCAGTTTATAGCACCACTATCCAGACAATTATGCAAACTAGAAATCTGGGAGAATCATTGACTCTCTCTCTTCCTAATCTCCAATATCAATTGAGTATTACCAATATTAGCTTCTAGGTAATGTTTGTTATCCCTCTTTTAATTCTCTCCCCCCCTACATTATGTTAACATCTTCCATCTATATCATTGGCTGTGGTCTTTTCTTCCTCACATCCTCCTCCACATAGCTTCCTGCTTGGTTTACTTAAAATGCAAATCTGGCTTTGTCAACCCCCTGATGAAATCTATTCATGGTTCCCATCACCTATAGGACAAATTCCCAAGTTTTAAATATGGCACAGAAGTTCCTCCCCAAACCCTGCCTACCTCTCTGACTTCATCTTCTGCTGCTCCCTTCCGCCCTCCCTTGAGCTCAAGCAACACATACCTCCTGGGGGTTTTGCCAAACACCTTTTTCCAGCTAGACTATGCTCATGCCAGCTCCAATATTTGGAAAGCCAGTCCTTCTTGGCTACCTTTTTCATCTAAATTATTGTTCATCATACTTTAAGATTCAGCACAGCTGCAACTTCGTTAAAAATTCTTCTGTGATTCACCCCTTCCTTCCCAAGCAAGGCTGGTTTATATTCTTTCCCTCTCTCTGCTCCCATATTTGTTTGTACCTATTGATGTATTGCTCATCTCCTCTGGACTGTGAGATAGTTGGTTGCAGGATTGTGTGCCCTTTTGGAACTTAACAGGTGTCTGTGAATTCACCTATTTACAGGAAGAAAAAAAGGAAGGAAAGAGGGAAAATTTGAGTAGAGTTTTGAAAGTTATTTTGGTACCAACAGTTATGTAGAAGAAGGGAATTAGAGGCAGAAGGACCCTTATGAGCAAAGGCATAAAATATGGAATTCAAGGCAATGGGTGGAGAAAGATATATAAAAGAAAATATATAAGGGGGAAATAAAATTGAATGGTGAACTAAAAAAGAATGGTGGTATCATTAATGGACAATGAAATTCACAGATGGTGCTAGAGTAAGAGCATTGATGATGAATACAAAATGGGACATGCTGAGCCTGAATGTTCCTTGGGAGATGCATTTGAAGATACCCAGTGGTGGAACTCAGGAGACTGGCGTTGGCTTCAGAAATAGATTAAGGAGTAATTTGCTCAGTTATGGGAGTTGAGAAAGAAATGTGGATGTCTTTATGCCCTACCATCCTGAGGATATAAATGAGTTTACATTTTATCCAAATCACATTTTATCATATTAATATTTAAAATGTTCTAGTGCAATAACCTCATAAGATAATATAAGAATTCAAGCCTTGTTTCTCAACTTTATGTACTTTACTCTGAATGTGTCTGGGATGTCTCATATCAGAGATCATTTATCCATTGTGTGGGCCGGCTGTGTGTGTTCTGCCCTTTGCTCCTGGCCTTTGGGTATTTGGAAGTTCTTGCGAGTTTACTACAGTGAATAAGAAGACAAAGGACGGGACTAGCAGAGACAAGAGAATAAGAAAGGATTCTAGCAAATCTCAATTTCTCGTCCTTCGAAGTTTGTTAATCAGGAAACAGCACGATCCTGAGAGCTGTGCACTATGATACCAGAGTATTGATTGTATTTCCAAGAGCAACAAAAGGCGAATAATTCTTTCAACAACGATCCTACATCGACAAACAAGTGGCAGCAGGTTTGAGGTTTTGGGGGCGACACAGAGGAGGACTCCTGAGAGCATCCAGGCCCGGCTGCGGGAACGGGCGAGCGGCCCAGACAACAAAGGCCAGGAAAGCCAGCAAAGGACTGCGCAGAGGCGGAGTGAAGCGCGCCAGACCGGCCCAAATCTGCGAGCTCTGTGAGTCACCCCCAGCCCACCCCCACTTGTGGGGCGAAGCCCGACTGCTCCCTGCCCGCCTGGCCCCTGCCCACCACACCAGGCTAGGCACCCACAAAAAAGCTGCCTCTATTTTCTCGGGTGGGGGCGGAGAAGGCCGGCATAGTGAGGGCAGGCCAGCCATCTCTGTTTGGCGCGGCTCCCTGTTGGGACGTGCTATTTGCTTACCTCGACACGGGGCACCCCGGGGCCTGTGGACCGGCCTACAATCCCACTCTCTCCGCGGATCTCAGACGGGGCTGGTAGCGTGGGGAGCCCCCGGCCAGCGTTGGGGGGGCAGGGAAGAGGAGCCCG
>NW_007741823.1:0-320 GCF_000696425.1 Galeopterus variegatus | reverse complement strand
AAAAAGAAAAAAAAAAAAAAAAAAGGCCGGCTTTGGGGGGGGAGGTCAGCCATCTCTGTTTGGCGCGGCTCCCTGTTGGGACGTGCTATTTGCTTACCTCGACACGGGGCACCCCGGGGCCTGTGGACCGGCCTACAATCCCACTCTCTCCGCGGATATCAGACGGGGCTGGTAGCGTGGGGAGCCCCCGGCCAGCGTTGGGGGGGCAGGGAAGAGGAGCCCGCCCAGATCGTCTTTCCGCCACACCCTGGGCGTCAGGCCCAGATAAACTCCCTCTTCCCGAGAGGCAGATTCCATCTCTGGGGACCTGTTTGGAAGAG
>NW_007741822.1:23101-23848 GCF_000696425.1 Galeopterus variegatus | reverse complement strand
TCAGTAAATTAAATTCTTTCATGTGGATATCAAACAGTGCTTTCAGTGTGTGTGTATTGGGGTGGGAGATGACACATAGTTGTGTTTTACCAACTACCATGCAAATGTACATCACTATAAATTTGTAACATTGTTTATGAGCTTTTAATTAACAGTAATTTACTCTGAAAAAATATAAAAAAATTGAGCCCCTTGCAGCTGTGTACCTGAGATGACCAGTTGGACGGTCGTCTCTGTCTCTGGTGAGCCTCACCACGTCACACTGCAGTCCACATGGGGTTGTCATTATTACACCATCACCACATGATTACTTTTAGTATGTTTGACAAGAATTGCTCAATAGCCAAAAAGTAACAGTTTTTACATGTTAGTATTGAAATTATTCCTGTACCAACTTTTAGTATAGATTAAAATTTTCATTTTAATCATCCCTTTCCAAGCAAATCTGTGCTNCAAGATGTTGTTGTGCTGCAAGTAAAAACTTACAGAAGAGAAAATTTACATTTAAGTATACATAAAAATTTAAGGGAAAAGGATACATATGGCTATATCAAGACAGACAAAAGAGATTTCTAGGTAAAAAGGATTACTATAGATAAAGGGAGGTATCTCCTAATGACTAAGCCATAGCAATGGTAAGCAGTTATATACCTAATAGCATAGTTGCAAATTAAATGAAGGAAAAATAGAGAAAAATTTCACAGGACATCATTAAATATCTGAAGATCTGTGTGAAAGCAGTTTATT
>NW_007741822.1:19679-22041 GCF_000696425.1 Galeopterus variegatus | reverse complement strand
ATATTGCTATAAATGCTTATTCCATAGTCAATTACATTCTTTAGTACTTTACCTACAATATGTTCTAATTCTTCTTTCCTCAATCTGCAGTTGAGAATTATGATATAATGATGTAAACAACGAGCGGAGCTTACACTGAATGCAGTATCAGGGATCGACACCCCCCTATTCCAATTGATCAGGATGACTTTAGCCCATTCCACATAACCAAAATATTCAGTAATACACACAATTTTACAAACATACCTTCTTAATGACACCGTATGTATTTGGCTGTATATGTGTTAAATAAACATGAGTCACAATGATATCTCCAACTCTAGTCCTGCACTGCTGGGTTTATTCTAACCTTTTCCCTTAGTTATTTGTGGCCTGCTTATTTGACAGTGAAAAACTTGGATTCCATTTTCTACATTTACTTATTTTTCAATCCTAGTATACATGTAGAATAGTTTCATATTTGCTAATCAATACATCTGTGAAAAGCAAATTTACCAACTAGGGTGCTATGTACAGTCCTTTTGGTCATTTGCCTTATAACTTCTGTCAAAACACTGTTTTCAAATCCTACTCTGGTCAGCTTTTTCTGTCTCCCAGCTCCTCCAGTGAAGTATGGCATAACTTAGTAATACAGTTAGATTTATTGGTCACAGTCGCCATTCCATCATGGAATACTTCTATATCCTGGTTGCACTTTTTTCTTTTTTAATTTTCAAAACATGAACTCTAGTTGCTGTTGTGAATTGGATTGTGTACCCCAAATTTCATATTTTGAAGCCCTAACTCACAGTACCTCAGAATGTGAGTGTATTAGAAGATAAGGCCTTTAAAGAGGTAATCAGGTTATAATGTGATTAGTAGGCATAGGCCCTAGGCCAAGTTACTGCTGTCATAACCAGAAGAAGAGTTTAGGAAGAGACAACACAGAAGGATGACCATGTGAGGCTGACTTGCAAATATTTTCTCTCAGTCTGTGCCTTGTCTTTTCATCCTCTCAACAATGTCATTCACAGGGCAAAATCTCTCATTTTCAGAAAATCCAATTTATTAATCTCTTCTTTTATGGATCATGCCTTTGATGTTGCATCTAAAAACTCATTTTACCAAACCCAAGATCACACAGATTTTCTTCTAGAAGTCTTATACTCTTGCATTTTAAGTTTAGGTCTATGATAAATTTTGAGCTAAGTTTTGTATTCAGTACACGACAGATACCAAGTTTCATTCATATAAGGACATCAATTGTTATAGTATCGTTTGTTTATGAAACTTTTATTTTTCCATTGAATTACCTTTGTACTGATGCAAAAAATCAGTTACTATGTTTGTGTGAACTATTGTAGATTTTTTATAATGAAGCATTGATCTATCTCTCCATGTTTTTACCAATACTATGCTCTTTTATTTACTAACTACTAATAAATCTTGATGTCAGGTAGTGTGAGTCTTCCAACCATATTATTTACTTTTTCTATTGTTTGGGGTATTCTATTTCCTCTAATTTTCCATACAAATTTGGAAACAGCTTGTCAACACTGACAAATAAGGTTGCATTTTAAAAAAAATTTTGGCATCTGACTGGTATGGGTTTCAAACCCAAGACCTCGGTGTTAATCACTGAGTTAACTGGCCAGCCCCTTCTCACTGGCATTTTTATGGGTTTTCCATAAAATCCATAAATCAGATCAGAGAAAACAGACATCTTAACAATATTGACTTGTCAACTCCATGAACATAGTATCTCTCCATTTATTTAGATGCTATTTGATGTTCATCAGTGATTTGAAGGTTTTAGCTGTTTTAGTCCATTTTGTGCTATAACAGAAATACCTGAGACTGGGTAATTTATAAAGGAAAGACGTTTACTTGGCTTATGATTCTGGGATAGCTGCATATGGAATGGGCCTCAGGTTGCTTCTACTCATGGCAGAAAGTGGCAGGCAGCCGGTGGGTACAAGCAGATCACATGGTGACAGGAAGCAAGAGAGAGAAGGTGCCAGGGTCCTTTAAATAATTGGGTCTCACGGGAACTAATAGAGCGAGAACTCACTCACTACCCCTCCTCCCCCAGGGAGAGCATTAATCCATTCATGAGGGATCTGCCCCCATGACTCAATCAGTTTCCAACACTGCCACATTGGAGATCAGATTTCCACACGAGTTTTGCAGGGGACAACACATCCAAACTCCATCATAAGCATAGAGATACTGCACATATACTGTTAGATTTATAGCAAACTACATAAATTTTGATAGTATTGAAATGCTTTATATTATTACAAATTGTAATTATTATGTCATATATATAAAAATATGACAGACTTTCGAAATTAATAGACTTTAATTTAGCAGTTTTAGGTTC
>NW_007741822.1:17747-18939 GCF_000696425.1 Galeopterus variegatus | reverse complement strand
AAACTACATAAATTTTGATAGTATTGAAATGCTTTATATTATTACAAATTGTAATTATTATGTCATATATATAAAAATATGACAGACTTTCGAAATTAATAGACTTTAATTTAGCAGTTTTAGGTTCACAACAAAATTGAGGGAAAGTATAGAGAGATTATATGTACATTCAACCCCCTCCACACAAAGTCTCCCGCATTATCATGATTCCACACCAGAGTGGAACATTTCTTACAATCAAAGAACCTGCTTTGACACCTCATCATCACCCACAGTCCATAGTTTGCCTTAGGATTTTCTCTGTATTGTCAAGTGTGTACTTGAGGGTACATTCCTTGAGTTTTGTCAAATGTATAATGACATGTATCCACCATTATAGTACCACACATAAGACTTTTGCTGCCCTCAAAATCCATTCTTCCTATTCATCCCTCTCTTCCCCCAAGCACTGCCAATCACTGGATCTTTTTCTCATCTCCATAGTTTCGTCTTTTCCAGAATTTCAAATAGTTGGAATAATACAGTATATAGCCCCTTCAGACTGGCTCCTGTAGTTAATAACAAGCATTTAAGATGCCCCCATGTCTTTTCAGGACTCAATAGCTAACTTCATTTTAGTGCAGAATGATACACGATTTTTTAACGTACCACAGTTTATTTGTTCACAATCCTACTGACAGGCATCTTGTTTGCTTCAGGTATAAACAAAGCTGATATAATCGTGTAGGTTTTTGTGTGCACGTTACTTTTCCACTCACTTGTGTAAATACCATGGAGTGCGATTGCTGGATCATATTGTAAGCATATGTTTCATATTGTAAAAAATTGCCAAAATATCTTCCATACTGGCTGTACCATTTTTCATTCTCACCAACAATAAAGGAAAATTCATCTTGATTCACATCCACACCAGCATTTGCTTTTGTCAGTGTTTTGCATTTTGGCCATTCTAATAGGTGTGTAGTGCTTTCTCATTGTTGTTTTAATTTGATTTCCCTGACATATGATGTTGAGAATTTTTAATATACTTTTTTCCATATACAACATCTTTGGTGAGGTCTTTGTTTAATTATTTTGTTTATTTTTTAATTGTGGTGTTTAATTTTTTCATATTCCGTTTTTAAAGTTTTTTGCATTTTTTGGAGAACAATCCTTTTTTTTTTTTTTTTTTTTTTTTTTTTTTTTTTTTTTC
>NW_007741822.1:15316-16461 GCF_000696425.1 Galeopterus variegatus | reverse complement strand
CATGAAGGCCAGAAAGTGATGGGATGACATACATGAACTATATGTTGTATATGAAGTGCTGGAATTAAAACCAGTCTACCCAAAATTCTAACTCTCACAGCCCCTGCTGATGACTGGCAGTAGCATGCGAACATCATGAGCCAAGGGCTATTCCCAGTGATGCCTGGCCAAAGCACAGGGACCTTCACGAGGTGAGGGCAGCCCATGCCAACAGACAGAAGGAGTGTGGGGAACTCAGGAGCCAAGTAGATGATGCCAACTGTTCAGTGACCTGCCACCATGCAGGTGACCTCCTGACCACTTGAATTCATTTGTACAAGGAGGGTCACAAGAAAAGCCCAGGGAAAGATGTGAGCAAATGCAGACATATGACCTCATAGCCAACTTGCAGGGGGAATTATGCTGCCCCCAGTGACAAACGTGGTAGGAGAATGTGCACAGCCCATGTGGCTTCCTTGATCCAGAGAAAGACACACATTGAACACCTGGAGAGCACAGAAATCCAAGATAGCCCAATAGATTCAGGAAAAAAATTCTCTGCTACCACCAACCCATCCACAACCAGGGACAATAAGGAACAAGAAGGAGCCTCTGCCAATAGGAAGGAGGAAAGAGAGACCTCATTCAAGGTCACCCATTCAAACTGAGGAGCTCCAGCATACCCAGTGTACCCAGGGGGTTATAGGACACTAACCAGGGTGCCATCAGGCCTGCAAAGGGTCACCCACCACAGTCAAAGAGTGACAGGGCACCTGGGATTTTCTCNAACTGCAGAGGGTAGGAAATCCTATTGTGGTCATTAAAAGGTGGGGGCTTGAAGAGCTGATCATGTTGACAGTTTAATGGTGGTCATGGGTGTGGATGTGAGGGCTTTAGAAGGGGAGCACATATGAGGCCACACAGACAAGATGGTCAACAAACTTTAAACAGAATAAATTCAAAGAGGTTCACACCCAAGACACATTATTATCAGAGACTTGATAACCAAAGGTAAAGGGTGACTCTTGAAAGTAACAATATACAAGTGACTTGAAACATATGGGAAATTGTAAATAAGATTAACAGCTCATTTTTCATTAGAAATCATGAAGGCCAGAAAGTGATGGGATGACATACATGAACTATATGTTGTATATGAAGTGCTG
>NW_007741822.1:12426-13912 GCF_000696425.1 Galeopterus variegatus | reverse complement strand
TCAGGCCTGCAAAGGGTCACCCACCACAGTCAAAGAGTGACAGGGCACCTGGGATTTTCTCCTAACAACGCAAGAGCTCACCCACACCCTTGACAACCCAACACAGGGTCACTAACGTCAACAAGGAATCACTTAGTGCTCCATTGTCTACACATGGAGGCACTCACATGAAACTCCAAAATTGAATATGCAGAAGTACCCACATGGAGACTACACTACTTTGTCTAACGAGAACCAATACTAAAAACTCCTACTCAGTGGTCAAAATAAAACACTTCTACAGGAGGAAATCTCATCAAATATCATTGAGAGTGGGCCAACCCCGTGGTGAACTCGGGAGAGTGTGGCACTGGGAGTGCAGCGACGCTCCCACCGCAGGTTCGGATCCTATATAGGAATGGCCAGTTCACTCACTGGCTGAGCACGGTGCGGGCGACACCGAGCCAAGGGTTGCGATCCCCTTACAGGTCATGAAAAAGAGAAAAAAAAATCCCATTGAGAGTAATAGAAATAGCAACTGCTCTACCAGATGTCCGGACATCAGTGCAGAGATACTAGGAACATGAAAGAACAAGAGACTACAACACCACCAAAGGAACACAATGGTTCTCAAGTACCAGACCCCAAAGAGCAGGAAATTCGTGAAATGACTGAAAAGGAATTCTGATCAAAAATCATAAGGAACTTCAATGAGATAAAAGGAGACTTAGAGACAAAACAAAATGAGAAATACTATCCATGGTATGAAAGAAATTTTTTACAAAGGGATTAATACTTTAAAAAATAAATGTAGTAGTACTCCTGGAACTGACTGTTTCATTCAACAAAATAAAAAACAAAAGCAAGAGATTAAGCAGCAGGCTAGAGCAAACAGAAGGATTTCTGATGGTAAAGACAGTCTTCTTGAAATACCACTGATAGACAAAAAGAAAAAAGAAGGAAAAATATGAAGAAAATCAAAGAGAGCCAGCAGACAATCTTAAGTATGAGTAGGTCATTATATTGGATGAAATAGACTTTAAAACAAAAACCATAAAAAGGGACAAAGAAGGCCATTATACAGTGATAAAGGGATCTATCCAGCAAGAAGACATAGCAAATGTAAATACATATACATCCAACAGTGGAGCACAGAGATATATAAAGCAAACACTATTAGACCTATAGAAAGAAATAGACCTCCAATACAATCATAGTAAAGGACGTCAACAATTCCTCTGAGCATTGGATAGATTACATATGGAGCAAATCATCAAAGAAACACAGGATTTTCAACTACACTTTAGACCAATTGGACGTGGCAGACATCTACAGAACTTTTATCCAACAGGTACAGAATATACATTTTCCTCAACAGCACATTGAACATTCTCCAGAGTAGACCACAGGTTAGATCACAAATCAGGTCTTAGCACATTTTTCAAGATTGAAATCATTTTGAGCATCTTTTCAGACCACAGTGGATTAAAACTTGAAATCAAAATGA
>NW_007741822.1:9445-11031 GCF_000696425.1 Galeopterus variegatus | reverse complement strand
AAAAAAATAAATAAATAAAAAATAAATTATACACCAACAAATTTGAAAATCTGCAGTAAATGCATAAATTTCTGAACCCACGCAAAATATCAAGAGTGAACTGAGAAGAAATAGAAAACCTTAACAGAAACATAACAAGAAACGAGTTTGAAGCAGTAATCTGCAGTCTCTCAACAAAGAAAAGCCCAGGACCAGACGATTTTACTGCTGGAACAGCAATCCTTCTGAAACCTATCCTACAACTACTCTAAAAGATCAAAACAGAGGCCATTCTTCCAAACTCATTCTATGAAGCCAGCATTACCTTGATACCAAAATCAGGCAAAGATACAACAAAAAAAGGAAAGTATAGGGCAATATCTCTGATGAATATAGACATAAAAATCCTCAACAAACTATCAGCAAACAAAATAAAGCAACACATCAAAACACGTATATACCACGATAAAATGGGATTCATCCCAGGGATGTAAGAATGATTCAACATATGCATGTTGTTAGTGTGATACAGCACATCAACAAAATCAAGGACAAAAAGCATATGATTTTCTCAATAGATGCAGAAAAGCATATGACAAAATTCAAGGTCCCTTCATGATGAAGACTCTCTGCAAATTAGGTATGCAAGCAAAGTATCTCAACACAATAAAAACCATATACGGTAAACTCACCATCATTATCATTCTGAATGGGAAAAAAAGAACAAGAAAAGTATTCTCACAACCCATTATCAGNAAACCATCCCTGTTGGCAGATGACATGATCTTACATATAGAAAAACTTAAAGACTCCACAAAAATACTCAGAGCTGATAAACAAATTAATTAATGTTGCAGGATAAAATATCAATACACAATAATCTGTCATGTTTTTATACTTCAATAATGAACTAGTAGTGAAAGAAATCAAGAAATCAAGCCCATTTACATTAGTCACTAAAAAAATAAAATATCTAGGAATCACATTAACCAAAGAGGTGAAAGATCTCTACAAGAAGAACTTCAAATCACTGCTGAAAGGAATTAAAGAGGATACAAAAAGATGGAAAGACATTCCATTCTCTTGGATTGGAAGAATTAACTTTGCGAAAATGTCCACACTATCCAAAGCAATCTACGGATTAAATGCAATCCCCATCAAAATCCCAATGACATTCTTCACAGAAGTAGAAGAAACAATCCTGATATTCATATGGAACAACAAAAGACCCAGAATAGTTAATGCAATCCTGTGCAAAAATAAAAAAGGAAATAAATAAAAATAAAGCAGGAGGCATTACACCTCCCGGCTTCAAATTATTCTATAAAGTGACTGTAACCTAAGCAGCAAAGTACTGGTATACAACCAGACACTTAGATCAGTTGAACAGAATAGAGAACCCAGAAGTCAATTGACATACTTGCAGCCAACTGATCTTTGACAAATGTGTTAGAAACATACCCTGGGGAAAAGACCACCTCTTCAATAAGTGGTGCTCCGAAAACTGGACATCCATATATAGAGGGATCAATCTAGACCCGTACCTCTCGCCATATAGCAAAATCAATTCAAAATGGATCAAAAACTTAAGTATAAGACCTGAAAGT
>NW_007741822.1:5207-8229 GCF_000696425.1 Galeopterus variegatus | reverse complement strand
CTTTGGGTTCCCAGCAATGCAAATTTCCCCCAGCCATTGGTCTTCCCAGCTGAGGCCCCAGATATCATGAAACAGAGGGGAGGTGGAAGGTCTACAGAGACCACATGCCCTGCGGTGCTGCCTCATGACCCAGCAGGTAGGTAGGCCTCACATCCACCCTGACTCCACGCCAGCCCAGCTGAGTGTGCACAGGGCAGGGAGATGTCCAGCAGGGGAGGAAGCTCCACAGAGACCGCACTCCCTGCGGTGCTGGCACATGATCCAGCAGACTGGCCGAGTGCATGTGGAGCAGGGAGAAGTCCAGCAGTGGATGTGGAAGCTCCAAAGAAACCACTCGTCCTGTGGTGCCAGCACGTGACCCAGCAGCCTGGCTGAGTGCATGCTGACCAGAGAGGTGGCTCCCTGGAGAAGCCCAAGACCCAAGGCAACCATGTGCACAAGGCACTAGTGGCCAACCGAGCAGACATTGAGGTAGCCATAACAAATTGGCAACCCCAGCAACATCCTAGCCAGACAATCGTGTCAAACCAGTAGACTGTGACAGCCTCTGCCATAACGACTAAACATCAAAGGAAAGATACCAGAAAAATGAAAACTCAAGAAAGTACACCACCAAAGGGTAATAACTCTCAAGCTCTCAATGGGTAGACTATAAATTAGTGAAGCCATTATGGAAAACAGTATGGAGGTTCCTCAAACAACTATGGATGGAACTGCCATATGATCCTGCAATCCCACTACTGGGCATATAACCAAAATCATCATGTTGAAGGGAAACCTTCACTCCCATGTTTATTGCAGTTCCATTTATAATAGCCAAGAGTTGGAACCAACCCAAATGTCCATCCATGACAGACTATATAAGGAAAATGTGGTATGTACATAACTCCATCATAAAAAAGAATGAAACTCTGCCATTTGCAGCAACATGGATGAATTTACAGAAAGTTATCTTAAGCACAATAAGCCTTCCTGATCTGTTGGAGCTGGGATACACTCTTCTCTTCTGTCCATGGACTGAGCCATGCTACAGCATCCAGTTTATAGATGGCGTATCATGAGACTTTAGACTCTTCAGCATTTGGTTTTCCAAACTTACACCAAGGACACCATCAGCTTCCTTGGTTTTGAGGCCTTGGACTTGGACTGAGCCATGCTACCAGCATCCAGTTTATAGAAAGCCCATCATGGAACTTTTCTTCATAGTCATCTGAAATAATGAGAGAAGTGAGAACGACACACAAATATCTCAATCAAGCAATCCCAATCAGACATCAACCACTCCAGTGATGGAAACGTCAGAGGCTTTGGGTTCCCAGCAATGCAAATTTCCCCCAGCCATTGTTCCTATAGAACGAGAAGCCCTTGAAATGTCTGACAAGGAATTTCAAGTGATAATTCTAAGGACACGAAATGAGATACAAGAAAACTCAGCTATACAACATGATGAAATGAGGAAAAGTATACAGGACCTGACAGAAGAAATGTACAAGGAAATCAGTGCCCTGAAAAAGAATGTAGCAGAGCTTGCTGAGCTGAAAAATTTATTCAAGGAAATAAAAAACATGACAGAGAGTTTAACCAGGAGGCTTGCAGATATAGAAGAGAGAACTTTTCACCTTGAAGATGGGCTGTTTGAAAAAACACAGAGAGACAAAAAAAAAAAAAAAAAGAAGAAGAAGAAAAAAGAAAAGAAAGAAAAAAGAATTAAATGCATTGAAGAAATTCTAAGAGAGATATCAGACAACCTCAAGCACTCAAATATCCGAGTCATGGGTATTCCAGAAGGGGAGGAAAAGGAGATTGCATTGAAAACATATTCAACAAAATAGTAGCAGAAAACTTCCCACGTATAGGAAAAATCACAAATCTTCAGATCCAGGAAGCTCAACAACCTCCAAATGTATTCAATCCAAAAAGGTCCTCTCCAAGACATGTTATAGTCAAATTGACAAAACTCAAAGACAAAGAGAGAATGTTAAAATCTGCAAGACAGAAGTGTCAAATCAGCTATAAGGGAGCCCCAATCAGACTAACATCAGACTTTTCATCACAAACCCTAAAAGCCAGAAAGGAATAGGATGATATACTCAAAATACTAAAAGACAGAAATTGCCAGCCAAGAATACTCTACACTGCAAAGCTATCCTTCCAAAATGAAGGGCAAATAGTAAATTTCTCAGATGAACAAAAACAGCGGGAGTTCACTACCACATGACCAGCCTTACAAGAAATTCTCAAGGGAGTACTGGGTTTGGTAACAGGAAAAAACTACCACTGTCATAAAAACCCAAGAAAAATCAAACCCACTAGGATAATAAAAATGGCATCTAAAAAGAGAAAACAAACAAAGAAAAGACTATCTACAACCCAAGTAACCAAAAAATACAGAAAACAAACAGTAAATCACAAAGGAAGGAACAAAAGACACTTAAGACATCCAAACAAAAATCAATGAAATGCTAGGTTTAAATCAACATTTTCCAATAACAACTCTTAATGTAAAAGGATTAATTTCCCCAATCAAAAGACACAGACTGGTTGACTGGATTAAAAGGGAGGACCCAACTATATGCTGCCTTCAAGAGACCCGCCTCACCCATAAAGACTCACATAGACTAAGAGTGAAAGAATGGAAAAAAATTTACCATGCAAATAGAAATGCAAAACTAGCTGGAGTAGCTACTCCTATATCTGACAAAATAGACTTTAAGCTAAAAATCATAAAAAGGGATAATTAGGGCCACTACATAATGATAAAAGGATTGATACATCAAGAAGACATAACAATCATATATACCTATGCACCCAATATACATATGCACCATAATAGCGGGGGACCTGAACACCCCAATGTCAGTATTGGACATATCATCTAGGCAAAGAATCAGCAGAGAAACACAAGATCTAAACAACACTCTAGACCAATTGGACTTGGCAGATATCTACAGAACATTCCATCCCACAACCTCAGAATATTCATTTTTCTCATCAGCACATCCCCCCCCCCCCCCCCCCCCCC
>NW_007741822.1:0-4360 GCF_000696425.1 Galeopterus variegatus | reverse complement strand
AATCAAGTCTCAACAAATTCAAAAAAATTGGAATTATCCCATGTATTTTCTCAGACCATAATGGATTAAAACTAGAAATCAATAACAAATGAAATTCTGGAAACTATACAAACACATGGAAATTAAACAGCATTCTACTTAATGACATAAGGGTCCAAGAAGAAATCAAGCAGGAAATCAAAAAATTTATTGAAACTAATGAAAAGAATGATACGTCATACCAAAACTGGTAGGATACCGCAAAAGCAGTATTAAGGGGGAAATTTGTTGCATTAAATGTTTACTTCAGAAGAATGGAAAGATGGCAAGTGAACAACCTAACATCTTCACCTTAAAGAACTAGAAAAACAAGAATAATCCATACCCAAAGTTAGCAGGTGGGAAGAAATCATTAAGATCAGGGCAGAACTTAATGAAATTGAAACCCAAAAAACAACACAAAAGATCAATGAATCAAAAAGTTGATTTTTTGAAAATATAAATAAACTTGACAAACCATTAGCATGGCTAACTAAAAAAAGAAGAGAGAAGATTCAAATAACAAAAAATAGAAATGAAAAAGGTGATATTACAACTGATTCATCTGAAATACAAGGACTCATTCGTGACTTCTATAAACAGCTATATGCCAACAAACTTGAAAATCTGGAGGAAATGGATAAATTTCTGGATGCACTCGAGCTACCAAAACTGAGGCATGAGGACGTAGAAAATCTGGACAGACCAATAACAGTAAAGGAGATTGAAGCTGTTATCAGAAGGTTCCCAACAAAGAAAAGCCCATGACCAGATAAATTCACAACAGAATATTACCAAACGTTCAAAGAGGAATTGACACCAATTCTCTGAAAACCATTTTAAAATACTGAAACAGAGACAAATCTCCCAAACTCATTCTATGAAGCAAACATCACCCTGATACCAAAAGCAGGTAAAGATACAACTAAAGAAGAAAACTACGGGCTGATATCCCTGATGAATATAGATGCAAAAATCCTCAATAAAATAATAGCTAACAGAATACAACAACACATACGTAAAATTATACACCATGATCAAATGGCATTCCTCCCAGGGATGCAAGGTTGGTTTGACATATGCAAATCAATAAATGTGAAGCACACATTCAAAGAGGAATTGACACCGATTCTTTGCAAACTATTCCAAAAGATTGAAACAGACACAAATCTCCCAAACTCATTCTATGAAGCAAACATCATCCTGATACCAAAACCAGGTAAAGATATAACCAAAAAAGAAAACTACAGGCCGATTTCCTCGATGAATATAGATGCAAAAATACTCACTAAAATACTAGCAAATGGAATACAGCACCACATACGTAAAATTATTCACCACGATCAAGTGGGATTCATCCCAGGGATGCAAGGTTGGTTCAACATACGCAAATCAATAAATGTGATCCACCATATTAATAAAATCAAACACAAGGACCATATGATCATCTCTATAGATGCTGAAAAAGCATTTGATAAAATTCAACATTCATTCATGACAAAGACCCTCTATAAGTTAGGTATAGATGGAAAGTATCTCAACATAATTAAAGACATATATGATAAACCCATTGCCAATATCATCCTCAATGGGGAAAAGCAGCTTTTCCCTTAAGAAAAGAAACTAGACAAGGATGCCCAGTCTCACACCTCATATTCAGCATAGTGTTGGAAGTACTTGCGAGAGCAATCAGAGAAGGGAAGGAAATAAAGGGCATCCAGATTGGAAAAGATGAAGTCAAACTGTCCCTCTTTGCAGATGACATGATTCTATATATCAAACAGCCTAAAGCCTCTACAAAAAAACCTCTTGGAGTTGATAAATGATTTCAGCACAGTAGCAGGATACAAAAACAATACACAAAAATAAGTTGAATTTCTATCCTACAATAGTGAACATGCAGAAAGAGAAATCAAGAAAGCTTGCCCATTTTATCCCCAAAGAATGGGCAACCAAAGGAAAAATAAACAAATGGGATTATATCAAACTAAAAGCTTCTGCACAGCAAATAAACAATTAACAGATTTAAAGACAACCAACAGAGTGGGAGAAAACATTTGCAAAATATGCATCTGACAAAGGATGAATATCCAGAATATACAAGGAACTGAAACAACTCTAGAAGAAAAAAAGAAGCAACCCAATTACAAAACGGACCAAAGAGGTAAATAGGAATTTCTCAAAGGAAGATATATAAATGGCCAATAGACACATGAAAAAAATGCTCAACATCACTCAGCATTTGGGAAATGCAAATCAAAACCACACTGAGATACCATCTCACCAAAGTTAGGATGGCTAATATCCAAAAGACTGTGAATGATAAATCCGGGAAAGGTTATGGGGAAAAAGTAACTCTCATACATTGCTGGTGGGACTGCAAACTGGTGCAGCCTCTATGGAAAATGGTATGGAGGTTCCTCAAACAATTGCAGATAGATCTACCATATGACCCAGCTATCCCATTGCTGGGAATATACCCAGAGGAAAGGAAATCATCAAGTCATATGTATACCTATTCCCCAATTTTCATTGCAGCACTCTTTACAATGCCTGAGAGTTGTAACCAGCCCAAATGTCCATCCTCAGATGAGTGGATATGGGAAATGTGGTATATCTACACAATGGAATACTACTCTGGTATAACAAAGAATGAAATACTGCCATTTGTAATGACATCGATGGACTTAGAATTATATTAAGTGAAAGAAGTAAGGCACAAAAAGAGAAATATCACATGTTCTCCACTTACTTGTGGGAGCTAAAAATAAATAAATGAACACTCAAAAAAATGGGGTAGGAGGGAAGAAGACACAACAATTACAATTCCTCGAAGTTGATATGATAAGCAAACAGAAAGGACATTGTTGGGGGGAGGTGGTTGATGGAGGAGGGAGGGACACTTCGGTAATTGGCCACAATAATCAACCACATTGTATACTGACAAAATAAAGAAATAATAAAAAAAAAATAAGTGCTATAAGCCAGGCACAGAAAGGCATACCACAGGTCTGCCATCCTAACTGGGAGCTAAAAACATACAAATTCAGAACAAATAAATTGAAAAGGAAAAATACATCAGTCACAATAATTTGTTGAACTTCTATAAACAGAGAACAGAACTGAGGCCAGCAGGGTGGGAAAGGAAGAGGGAAATGGTGGTTACAAGACACTGGTGAAAGGTCACAAAAAAGATTACATTGTGTAAAGTTGAATATACTAATTACCCTCATTTGAGCGTCATATATTACACACAGGTTATTGTTATTCAATGCTGTACCCCCAAAATATGTACAATCAATGAAAATATGTATATGTTTCAATGAAAATAAAATAAACAAATTCTATATCTGGCAAAACTATCCTTTAGGAATGAAGAAGAAATAAATAGAATTCTAGATGAACAAAAGGTAAGAGAATTCGTTGCTAGTATACCTGTCCTACAGAAATGTTGAAGAGAGTCCTTCAGGCTGAAATAAAAGCTGTACGAAATTGAAGCTATATGAATGAATAATGAACACTAGTAAAGGTAAAGATGAATCTGTCTAGGAAAGTGCAAAAGTATTATTGTATTTTTGGCATGTAATGCCTTTCTTTTTCCTATATGATTTAAAAGACAAATGCATAAAACAATAATTATAAATCTATATCAGTGGGTACAATATGTGGATTACA
This sequence comes from Galeopterus variegatus, assembly GCF_000696425.1. Lineage (NCBI taxonomy): Eukaryota > Metazoa > Chordata > Mammalia > Dermoptera > Cynocephalidae > Galeopterus > Galeopterus variegatus. The sequence goes on along the minus strand of NW_007741822.1, from coordinate 667 downwards.
TTTCCAATATAAAGAAGGAGGAACAGATATGTATAGGAAGAAAGTTTTGTATAGTATTGAAACAACGTTAGTATTAAGTCAAACTGGATTATTGTTTAAAACATTAATTGTAGGGCCAGCCCCATGGCTCACTCAGGAGAGTGCATCACTGGTAGCGCCGAGGCTGCGAGTTTGAACCCTATATAGGGATGGCCCGTGCACTCGCTGGCTGAGTGTGGAGCAGACGACACCGTATCAAGGGTTGCGATACCCTTACCAGTCAAAAAGAAAAAGAAAAGAAAAGAAAAACAACATTAATTTTAATCACCAAAGAAACCTCAAATAAAATAACTAGAAAATAACCAGAAAAAGAATTGAGAAGGAAATCAAAGTGGCATACTAAAAAAAAAATCAATTACACACAAAAAGGAAGCATCAGGGAATTAAGGAGAAAAACAGATATCAGGCATACAGAATATAAAAAGGGAAATAGCAGAAGTAAGTCCTTCCTAATCAGTAATTTCTTTAAATATGAATGAATTAAACTCTTCAATTAAAAGGCTGTATGAATTTAAAAACATGATCCTTCTATATGCTGTCTTTAAGAGATTCACTTTAGACCTAAAGACACAAAGAGGTTAAAAATAAAAGCATGGGAAAGGATATTCCTTGTAATAGTAACCAAAAC
>NW_007741821.1:17071-23849 GCF_000696425.1 Galeopterus variegatus | reverse complement strand
AGAGGGCTAGCTCTCTTCCTCTTCTTATGAGGACACTAACCCATCATGGAGAGTCTACCTTCAAAACCTAGTCACCTCCCGAGGGTCCCACCCTCCAAATACTATTACCCAGAGGATCCGGGTTTTGACATATGGATTTTGAGTGGATACAAACATTCAGTCCATAGCTGGGTGGCTACTTCAGCCAAGGTGGTCAGGACAGGGGACCCTACACAAGGACGAGGATACTTCAGAAAGTTCATGAAAGGATTTGTATTACCTTTTAATTCTATTTTTCCAAGAACTTTTTTTTTTTTTTGCATGGCTGGCCAGTGTAGGGAACTGAATCCTTGACCTTAGCATTTTTTCCATGAACCTTTTGAAGTACCCTCATAGTTGGGTGAGAAGGCTCAAACCTGGCAAAGACCTAGGGGGAGGAAGAGAGCTTCAGGCAGAGGGAACAGCAGGTACAAAGCCCAGAGGCAGGACCCTGCTGGGTGGAGTAACCACGGTAATCGCTCCTCTTCTTGGTCTGGCACTTAATAAACTTGACAGGTGTTAGGCTGAGAATGGTGTTGTTTTCCCATTTACAGACAGGAAGCCGAGGGAGGTGAGATCACTGCTCTGGGCCTCAGCTCCTGTTTGTTAATAGGATACTCTTAATAAACTTGACAGGTGTTAGGCTGAGAATGGTGTTGTTTTCCCATTTACAGACAGGAAGTCGAGGGAGGTGAGATCACTGCTCTGGGCCTCAGCTCCTGTTTGTTAATAGGATACTGACAGGACCTACAGTTTGTTGAGCTGGAGAACATCTTGGAGATCATTTGCTTCAGTCTCCTGGTGTTTCAAGTAGGGAAACTGAGGCCTGGAGAGGACAGGGTCTGCTCAAAACTCACAGCTTGTAGATGGTGGAGCAGGATTGGACCCAAGGCCATCAACTCCAGGCTACCATTTCTTTCCTCTGGGCTGTGCCAGGGCTCACAGGCTCTGGATAGACACTGAATAAATCAGGGTTTGCCTCTCCCTTGACCCCTCCCAGGGGCTCTGATTTCCTGCCTCTGTTTCTCCAATCTCCTCCCTGCAACCCTCCACTGGTGGAATTCCTGGCTCGGGCCTGCCCTTGGAACTTTCTAGTTCCTCTCTCTTCCATGCAGGGCAGATATGAATCAAGTTGCTGGACAGGAAAAAAAAAATGCTTAATCACTTCTGATTTCTTACTAACAGTGCATACTCTCATAGGGTGAGGAGAGCAGCGGAGTTTATGGGGCATGTAGGACACACAGGATCTTACTGTCCCCATTTACAACAAGGCCCAGAAAGGGATGGCACCTGCCCACTGTCACTGTATGAGTTTTCCGGGGCTGCCATAACCAAGTACCACAAACCTGGTGGCTTGAAACAGGAGGCATTTGTTCTGGAGGCCACAAGTCCAAAATCAAGGTGTCAGCAGGGCCATGCTCCCTCCGGAAGCTCTAGGGGAGGATCTTTCCTGACTCTTGCAGCTTCTGGTGCCTCCAGGTGTCCCTTTGCATGTGGTTTTGTCACTCCAGTCCCTGCCTCTGTCTTCACATGACCTTCTTCCCTGTGTGTCCATGTCCTTTTTTCTTATAAGGACACCAGTCATTGGATTTTGGGCCCACCTGGGTAACCCAGAGTGGCCTCATCTCGCACTTTAACTACATTTTCAAAGACCCTATTTCCAAATAAGGGTACATTCTGAGCTTCTGGGTGGACACGAGTTTTGGGGGACACTCTTCAACTCTCTACATTTGCACAGGCAGAAGAGGCTGAGCTAGGGCTGGCCCGTGGCTCACTTGGGAGAGCGTGGTGCTGACAACCCAAGTCAAGGGTTAAGATCCCCTTACCAGTCATCTTTTTTTTTTTTTTTTTTTTCAAAAAAAGAGGCTGAGCTGTATTTGGGCTGGCCTTTGTGACACCAGTGTCATCCTTTTTAGGACAGTGCTCAGTGCTGGGGCTACAGCTGTGGATGTGATAGCCAGACAGACAGACATGGTTTCTACTCTCATGGAAGCAGACAGAAAATCCAGGAAACCAATAGAGGATGATGGCAGTTTGAGAGTGCGATGATCTCTCCAAAGGCAGGAAAATGGGCATGTGAGTGTATCAGTTCACTACTGCTGCATAACAAACTGCCTCAGATCCTAGAGGCTTACAACAAATGATAATAACTTATTGTCTCCCATGGCTTGTGTGGGTCAGAAATTCAGATGGCACTGTTTTAGTCTGTTTTGTGTTGCTATAACAGAAATACCTGAGACTGGGTAATTTATAAAGGAAAGAGGTTTATTTGGCTTACGATTCTGGGACAGCTGCATCTGGCATGGGCCTCAGGCTGCTTCTACTCATGGTGGAAAAGCGGCAAGCAGCTGACAGGTACAAGCAGATCACATGGCGAGAGAGGAAGCAAGAGAGAGAGAGAGGTGCCAGGGTCCTTTAAACAATCAGCTCTCACGGGAACTAATAGAGCGAGAACTCACTCACTACCCCTCCCCCAGGGAGAGCATTAATCCATTCATGAGGGATCCGCCCCCATGACTCAATCAGTTCCCAACACCGCCACATTGTAGATCAAATTTCCATATGAATTTTGGAGGGGACAGCACATCCAAACTCCATCAGGCATCATGGGGACATCTTGTTTCTGCTTTGCTACATCTGGGGCCTCAGCTGAAAGTCTTGAAATCTGGGGCCAGAACACTTGAGGTCTTGTTGGCTTAGAGGTGTTTCTGGAATACCTGTACATGGCCTTTCCACGTGGCCTGGCTTCCATACAACACGGTGCTGGGTTCCAAGTGCCAATGTTGAGAGCGAGCCCAAGCCTGCATGCCAGGCAGGTGTGTTTAGTTCGTGCTCCAGCCTTGGAGGTCACACAGCATGGTTTCTGCCACACTCAGAGTCCCTGAGTCTGCCCACACTCAAGGGGAGGGGAGGTAGACCCCACCATCAGAGAAATTGCAGACATATTTTAAAACAGCTGTGGTGTTGGAAATTGGGTGAGGCTGGGAGGGCCTCTCTGAGCAGGTGACAGTGGAGCCGAGATGTGGAGGCTGAGGAGGAGCCGCTGTGGGGGGTTTGGGGCAGAGGATTTGAGGCAGTGGGAACCATAGGAGCAAGGGCCTTGAGGCAGCGAGGCAGAGTCGGAGGGAGCCAGGGTCGGGTGGGAGCAATGAGGTAGAGATGGACGGGCCTGGGCTGTGAGGAGCCTCACAGGCCACAGTGCTGGCATTTGATTGAAAAAACAGTGATGGGAACCTTCAGAGGGTTAAAACATTTTTTTTTTTTTTTTTGGTGGCTGGCCAGTACAGGGATTCGAACCCTTGACCCTGGTGTTACCAGCATCGTGCTCTAACCAACTGAGCTAACCGGCCAGCCCTAAAACATTTCTTTTTGAGATATTTTATTACGGTAAATTTCAAATCTTCGGAAGGAAAGCAGATACTACAGCGAGGCTGTGGGTGTGTCCCCAGCTTCCGAGGCAGGTGCACCCTCACTCCTCATGCCCACCCACTTCCTCCTTCCTGTGAATCCCAGGGCCACATACTTTCATCTGTTAGGATTCTGGGGTGCATTTCTGGATTGCTGTGTTATAACACCAAGTTCAAGGGTTCAGATCCCCGTACCAGCCAACCACCAAAAAAATTTTCTTTGGAAAAACAAACAAACAAACAAACAAAAACAATAAAAAATAACAACAATACAACAGGGCTGGCCGGTTAGCTCACTGTTTAGAGCTTGGTGCTGATAACAGCAAGGTCCAGGGTTCGATCCCTGTACTAGCCAGCCAGCAAAACGAAAAACAAACAAAATCAATACAACAATAAAAAGTAATACAAATACAATGCAGTATAGCAACTATTTACATAACATTTACATTGTACTGGGTATTATAAGTAATCCAGGGATGATTTAAAGTACACAAGAGGATGCACGTAGGTTATATGCAAATACTACACCATTTTACATCAGGGACCCGAGCATCTGCAGATTTTCGTATTTGTAGGGGGTCCTGAAACTATTCTCCCACCAATACTGAGGGATGATTGTGTATTAGTCCTTTTCTTTTGCTTATAATAAAATACCTGATTGGCTGGCCAGTAAGCTCAGTTGGTTAGAGTGCAGTCTTATAACACCAAGGTTAAGGGTTTGGATCCCCATTCTGGCCAGCTGCCCCCTGCAAAAAAACCAAAAAGACAAAACACAAAACAAAAAACTCCTGTAACAAAATACCTGGTACTGGGTAATCTGTAAGAAGACAAAATTTATTGCTTCCAGTTTCTGAGGCTGGAAAGTCCAAAGTCCAGGGAACACATCTGGTGAAGGCCTTTTTAGTGGCGGCTTTACAGCAACACAGGGTTCTCACATGGCAGAAAATGGTAGAGCAGGGAGAGAGAGAGACTCTCACCTGCTCTCCGTTTAAGCCCTCAAAACCATGCTCACGACCACCATTATTAACCCATTTGTACAGCACGGTCCTGCAATCTAATCACCTCTTCGAGGCCCTACTTTTCAATCATCACACTAGGATTTCCCACCCTCTCAACACTGTCACCAGGAGGACGTGTTTCCAATACCTAAAGCTTTGGAGGACACAATTTAAGCTTCAATGAGTTTTGGAGGGACATTCAATCCACAGCATTCTGCTCCTGGCCCCCCAAAACTCATGTCCTTTTCACATACAGATACATTCATTTCATCCCCAAAGTCTTAAATTGTTTCAACTCAAAAATCCCGTCTGTGAAATCAAAACAAGTTGTCTACTTTCAAGATACAATGGTGGGACAAACATAGGGTCCATATTCTTGTTCAAAAAGGGAGAAATAGGCCAAAAGAAAGGGGTAACAGGTCCCAAACAAGTTTGAAACCCAGCAGGGGAGACATTAAATCTCAAAGCTGGAGAATCATGTACCTTGAGTCCATGTTCCATGTCCTCTGCACACTGGTGCAGGGGTTGGGTCTCCGAGTCCTTGGGCAGCTCCACACCTATGGCTTTCCTAGTCTGAGGCCACGTCTCAGCTCTTGCAGGCTCCACACCTATGGCTTTCCTAGTCTGAGGCCACGTCTCAGCTCTTGCAGGCTGGCATTGCACACTTGGGCAGCTCCACACCTATGGCTTTCCTAGTCTGAGGCCACGTCTCAGCTCTTGCAGGCTCCACACCTATGGCTTTCCTAGTCTGAGGCCACGTCTCAGCTCTTGCAGGCTGGCATTGCACACTGGTAGCTCCACAATTCTGTAGTGCCATGGCAGTCCCGCTCCCATGGCTCCATTAGGCATGGTGCTGATGGGGTTTCTCTGCTGCAACTCGATCCCATGTTCCTGCTCGTCATTGCCCTGGCGAAGGCTTTATGCAGTGAATCCACCCCTGTGACAGACCTCTTCCTGGGCCCCTAGACTTCCATACATCCTTTGAAATCGGGGTGGAGGCTCCCAAGCTTTCACGGCTCTGGCATTCTGCGAGCCTGCAGACCTAACACCATGTAGATGCCACCAAGGCTTCTGGCTTGTGTTTTCCAAAGCTGCAGGTCCAGCCACACCTGGGGCCAATTTAGCCACAGCTGGAGCAGCCAAAGCAGCTGGGGTGCTGCTGTGGGGAGCAGCATCCTGAGGCGGCCCTGGGCAGTGAGCCTGTTCCCCAAGACCATTCTGTCTCCCTAGACCTCTGGGCCTGTACTGGAAGACGCAGCCTCGAAGATCTCTGACATACCTTCAAGGTCTTTTTCTTTTCTTTTCTTTTTTTTTTTCCCCTTCTCTTGATAATCTCTTTCTTCTGTACTCATCTCCTTAGCAAGTGGTTGCTGGGCTATACTCTTGCTTTTGTGGTCAGGCTGAAAGTTTTCTAATTTTTTGCCCTCTGCTTTCTTTTGAATCATAAATTCTGGCTTTACCTCATGCCTTTTCTGCCATAACTCAGTGTAGGGTGTTGCAAGTAGCCATGCAGCTTCCTAAATGTTTTGCTACTTAGAAATTTCTTCCACCAAATACCCTGGGTCAGCCCTTGAAGTTCCACATTCCACGAAATTTTGGGGCATGAACAGAATGCAGCCAAGCTCCTTGCCAGTTCATAGCAGCAGTGACCTTTGCCCCAGTTTCCATAAAACTTCTTATTTCTATCTGAGATCTTCTCAGTATGCCCTTTACTGTCCATATTTGTATCAATATTCTGCTCATCACCAGTTAACCAGTCTCTAAGATAGTCCAAACTTTCTCTCCTTTTCTTCTCTTCTAAACTCTCACCAGGAGCTAGGCTTTTTCTAGCCTGTTCCTTCAAATTCTTCCAGCCTCTTCTCAATACCTAGTTCCAAAGCTGCTTCCACATTTTCAAGTATTTATTATAAGAAATGCCCACTTCTCTGGCACTAATTTCCTGTATTAGTCCGTTTTTGTTGCTTATAACAAAATACACAGAACTGGGTATTTTATAAAGAAAACAAAATTTATTGCTTACAGTTATGGAGGCTGTGAAGTCCAAAGTCCAGGGAACACATCTGGTGAGGGTCTTGGTGGTGGTGACTGTGACCCAGGAGTCTCACATGATAGAAAATGGCAGAGCGGGGAGGGAGGGGGGACTTTCACATGCTGTCCTATTAGAACCCTCAGAACCACACCCCGACCACCATTATTAATCCATTCACTACGGCATGGTCCTACAATCTAATCACCTCTTCGAGGCCCCAGCACCATTATTAATCCATTCACTACGGCATGGTCCTACAATCTAATCACCTCTTCAAGGCCCCAGCACCATTATTAATCCATTCACTACGGCATGGTCCTACAATC